>NC_061073.1:10594579-10887079 GCF_021917145.1 Hypomesus transpacificus
GAAGAACATTGGACACTCATAAAGGGATTGCATCGCAAGAAATGTAGCTGTCCAGGGTACATTAAGGCACAAATAAAACATCACTTTGTCCTCAGCAGGTCTTAAGTGGTCACAATATACACCTTCCATTTTGTTTGTCACGCTGGTAAACAAGCTCTCGTCCTATATCCAGCACCCCGGCCTAGACGGAGGGATTCTTTAGGCTCGATTCGCAGAATCGACAAGGTTGGGTTCTTTCGGCTTTGTCACAATACCAGGATAATGTGACAGTGGTGTCATCTCCCATTCTTCACGACTTCCACCCAACCCACCCAGCTAGCCAGCAGGCAGGCAGGCAGGCAGGCAGGCAGGCAGGCTCGCTGTGTGGCTGGGAGCGTGGCAGGGACAGCCTGCTTTTCACTCTCAGCTGGTGAATTAAACATGGTGGAATGGGGCCACTTTATGAGACGTCTGGCACATTAGGAGAGGAGGAACGTAAAAGACTCTCATAGGTCCGGCCATGTTACACCGTAAGAATGAACACACAAATATTTCATGACTGGACCCTCCTAATCCATTTGGAGAATGTCAATATTCAGCACTTAAGACAAGGTGCCCCCTGCACGCACCGTTGTGGGGTTAAACTGAACGGAAATTGACAGATTTTCACCACTTTAGCTTGTGTGTCTGTGACTACAGGAGGACTACTACCCGCAGATAAACTAAATAATAAACTAAATCCTTTTTTTTTTTATGTTTAAGAGTTAAGATGCAGAGGTAGCAGTGTGTAGGTTGAAGTGAACGGAACCCAACACGCTATCTCCTAAGAGGTAGACAGCTTCTACAACCCATTAGTCTATGGAGGTTGACTTCCCACACTCCTTCACACAATGAGTCATTTTCTGATACCATAGACTCTGACTTTCCATGTTAAGACCCTGAGTAACCAAGTTGTTTAAAAAGACAGATACTTGTTTAGTCTAAGTTACTCTGGTGCTGAAGCTATTTCAACACCTTTCCATAAAGCGAAGAAATATTACAGCAACAACAGATTCTAGTGCTTTCAAGTTGTAATATCCAACTGCAACATTGAGTTAGAGTTATACAGACTCAAATTGCAACTCCTGTGGCTAAATCACAAGTAAACAGAAATAACCATATAAAGTACAGCAGGTATTATAGAATGGGTATTGCTAAAAACCAAAAACTTGATGCTAAAGAGAGATACATTTGAACTTAAACTGCAAAGCAGGATTTAAAAGTTTTGCTACATAACATAACCAACTGTTTCTACATACATTCTACAGCATTCCCATGACAGCAGATAAATCAACTTTATTTACAACATGTTGGTTGAAAATACCTTCCACTTAAATATCCATTTGATCTAATAGTGTGCAGACAAGATGCGAGTCAAGTCACTGCTGGGTCCCAGCGTTAAGTAGTAAAAGGAAAATGAGCATAAGTGTTGTGAAAGCAAACAGAAGAAATTAAATTAACTTGTGTGAGCCTCTTGGGAGTTGACTAAACCAAGGGAAAAGCATGTTTAGTATTTACCATTCAATCTATTTGTCTTCATTAACATGCACATTCTTTTTCCATACATCCTGTATATTGTTGTCATTCCCATGAATAAAACACTTTTACATACATACACAGTTCCACCAGGGCAATGAGTATGCATCCCCCCTCCCAGTTTTAATGGTTTACACATAAAAACCTGAACACTGGGGACCTGGCAATAATGAATGCAAACAATACCAAGCACTGCAATACCAAGCACTGCATCGAGAGTGTCCTACTCTCACACATACTAATAACAACCGTCAATTTAACATAAAAAAAGAAATTGCTCATCTGCTCGTTTTTGAAGGAGGTGTAGATGGAATGTCTTAAAGCTGGACCACAGATATTGAAGGAGGTGTAGATGGAATGTCTTAAAGCTGGACCACAGATATTGAAGGAGGTGTAGATGGAATGTCTTAAAGCTGGACCACAGATATTGAAGGAGGTGTAGATGGAATGTCTTAAAGCTGGACCACAGATATTGAAGGAGGTGTAGATGGAATTTCTTAAAGCTGGACCACAGATATTGAAGGAGGTGTAGATGGAATGTCTTAAAGCTGGACCACAGATATTGAAGGAGGTGTAGATGGAATGTCTTAAAGCTGGACCACAGATATTGAAGGAGGTGTAGATGGAATGTCTTAAAGCTGGACCACAGATATTGAAGGAGGTGTAGATGGAATGTCTTAAAGCTGGACCACAGATATTGAAGGAGGTGTAGATGGAATGTCTTAAAGCTGAACCACAGATATTGAAGAGGAAAAACAGCAAAGAAAAAAACAAGGGAGAACACAAATAAAAATGATTTTTGACAACTTGATTCCACCTGTGCATCTTGACTGGCTGCTGTTGGCCGGCCCTGTCATAACCAGTACCCATCACAAGCCTGCTCTGATAGCCTTGCAGACAGCTTCATCTACCATCCAACACACAGCCGTACCTTCTGCCCTCAAGGTCACATTAATACAAATATCAATATGAGCAGTCGACACAAGCACACCTGACAAGGAACCTCTTCGCCTGTGTGACGGCAGGACGGCTATCGAGTCACAACTAAACACCTGTAGCGAGTTTCAGAGATATTTTTGTGGCGATTAAAAAATATCTTGAGGTGGCGTGATTCCTTGATTGTTCTCTTCAGTAAAGACTTTGGGTCTCAAGCTTGTTGATTATTATGGTCTGTGGCAACACTGGAAGGGGCCTGGTGTTTTAGCTTTTCTAAACTTGCTATTCTGACTCGTTTTGTCTCGTTCCATTCTGGGATGCTGCCAGTTTTATTTTACTGCATAAAATGAGAAGCACTGTCAAACTAATTCAAACACACTTTCTAAGACTCTTTCCTTTCAGTCATTTTAAATGACTCCAAGTGTAATTATTAGTCACAAACCTGCCAAATAATATACATAAGGTCAAGTCAATCATAACTCATGACGCTGATAAGGAGGGGAAAGCCATAAGATGAAATGAACATGATTGGAGCTCAATATTCCTAAAAGCCAATATTCCTGTGTTTCTCAATAACCCCAGCTTGTACTGAATGTTTTTTTTTCTTTTTCTCATCTCTTTTTCCAGATGAAAATTGACAGCGCCGACAGTGGCTAATAACCATGGAAGACAAAGTGACTCATCTCCAGATGAAGACAGATCATTTCTTCTTTCCCAAAGTCCACAGACCCTCTCCCTGAAGGACACAGTGACCTTCACTATCCAGCTTGCATGACAACCTGGCACAGGCTAAATTAAGAGGTTGCTCCTGGTTGCCAAAGACGGCAAGACAACAGGCCCAAATCTTTAGGGACCAGGCGTCAGCAGAAATCCACTCTGTCTCTCAGCAGTAACAAATGAACCTTTATTTGTGAAGTTAACAGTGCTAACAGCAGACTCCATAAGGACCAATTACTAGCTGAAGGGAATAGGGGGCCAAGATGAAGGAGACAGCGTTTGTGGTTTGTTTGTTAGCCGAGCTAGCTCTGACTGCCTTTGTTTTGGCCTCTAAGGAGGATGCTCATTGCCCTGATTTGTGTCGATGTGAGACACGACCCTGGTTCTCGCCCAGCTCTACGTACACAGAGGCTCCCACAGTGGACTGTAATGACTTGGGCCTGGCAACGCTCCCAGGAAAACTACCATCCGATACACAGGTACTGTTGTTACAGACCAACAACATCATCAATGTGGAAGAGCCCTTGGATTACCTGGCCAACATCACGGAGATCGACTTGTCCCAGAACAACATTTTGTCCCTGAGCAGCGTCCGTCTGGGGCTTCTTCCCCAGCTGCTGTCGCTGCACATGGAGGAGAACTGCGTCCAGACCCTGTCGGACAGCTGCATCCCTTCCCTGCCCAACCTCCAGGAGTTCTACATCAACCACAACCGGATCTCCTCCATCAGTCCCAGGGCCTTTCAGGGGTTAGGGAGACTTCTACGCCTGCATCTGAACTCCAACCGACTGACGGCAATCAACATGGAGTGGTTCCAGCCTCTTCGCACCCTGGAGATCCTCATGATAGGAGAGAACCCTGTTCTACAGCTATCTGACATGAACTTTAAGCCTCTGGTCAACCTCCGTAGCTTGGTTCTCGCCAGGATGAATCTGTCAGAGATCCCGGACAACACTCTGGTGGGCCTTGACAACTTGGAGAGCATCTCCTTCTTTGACAACTTGTTTGAAAAGGTTCCACGGGCCGCCCTCAAACGGGCAGAAAACCTGAAGTTTCTGGATCTAAACAAGAACCCGATCGAGCGGATTCAGAAGGGGGACTTTGCGAACATGATCCACCTCAAGGAGCTGGGCGTCAACAGCATGCCGGAGCTGGTGTGCATCGACGGTTTCGCCCTGAGCAACTTACCCGAACTAACCAAGATCGAGGCCACCAACAACCCCAAGCTGTCCTACATCCACCCGGACGCCTTCTACAAGTTGCCCCGACTGGAGACGCTTATGCTGAACAGCAATGCCCTTAGCGCTTTGCACCACAGGGCCGTGGAGTCCCTGCCCAACCTGCGGGAGGTGAGCATGCACAGCAACCCCATCCGCTGCGACTGCGTCGTCCGCTGGATCAACATGAACAGGACCGGAGTCCGTTTCATGGAGCCTGACTCGCTGTTCTGTGCCGAGCCCCCAGAGTACCAGGGCCAGCACGTCCGACAGGTGCACTTCAGGGAGATGACGGAGATCTGCCTTCCGCTCATCTCGTCCGGAAGCCTTCCGGATCGAATGGCCATCAGGAAAGGGGGCCAGGTGACGCTGCACTGCAGGGCGTTTGGAGAACCGGAGCCCGAAATCTACTGGGTCACGCCGACTGGGCTCAGGGTGCTGCCCAACAGTGTGTCTGATAAGTACCACATGCACCCAGAGGGGACCTTTGACATCTACGATGCTGGCGCCCATGAAGCGGGCCTGTACACCTGCGTCGCTCACAATCTTGTCGGCGCAGACCTGAAATCCGTCTTGGTGGTGGTGGACGGATACTTTCCCAAACCTTCAAACCAGTCTTTACGCTTGGACACCAAGTCCGTGCAGCCTCGTTCTGTTTTACTGTCCTGGAAAAACCCTGGTGGTTTCGTTTCTAATATAAAGTGGTACATGACTGCCCACGTTAACCACCCCTCCATGGCGTTTACCGCCAGGGTTCCTTCTGATGTGAAAGAGTACCGGCTGGCTCACTTAAGACCTTCCACCCAGTACAGGGTGTGTGTGGAGGTGACAAGCAGACAGCTCGGAGGCTACAGGGACTGTGTCAATGTCACCACTAAAGGACTGGAAGTCCCTGTTGACAGCAGCGAGAACTGGGACACCATAGTGATGAGTGTCTGCACTGTGCTTTTCGTGGTGGTCGCCGTGGCTTGTTCTGTCATCTACACATCTCTGCGTAGCCAGTTCTTTTACAGGAAGTTGATAGAGGATCAGTCTGAGTCCCTGCTGGGTCCTAATGAAGGTTCATCTTCCTCTCTCTCAGGACTGTGTGTTTCTGGTGTCAAGGTTAGGGCAACGGTCGTAGACTTTCCAGACCATTCCATGTGAGCAACAACCTTGGTCATGGAAATTAACGCACTGGATTAGGACATCATGGAAGAGAGTTGGACACAAGCATTTGATTTATGTGCCCTCTTTTCGAGACATTTGAAAGGACACCTGATCGGTGAATTTGACAGGGTGGGTTCCGGTAGGGTTCATGCATAACTATGTAACCAGCTAAAACCAGACTAAAGACTATTTTATAATACAAAATGTGTGTCATTGCAGCAGATCTTTCACAGACAAGTATCTAAATTGATATACGTGGCTACTGGTCATTTATGCGGTGCGACTGGAATAAAGCACAGCACAAAGACTATTTTGTCTCTGTTCTTCGACCGTGGTTTATAACCCTAACCCTAACCGGTTTATAACCGCTTGTGGAGATGTCTGTGTTGGTCACGAGGAAACATATACATGCTGTGTAACATTAAAGGGCCATACGTAACAGAATTCTACTTGTAGAGTTTATAAAAATGAGAAAAACTTGTTAGAATTGTATATAATAACATGGACTATGATGTTAAACATTTTATGATCAAATACACTTTCATAAAAAAAAAAATAAGGATGCTGTCTTTTAACTGAAATGTTTTCTCTCACATTGAGTCGACATATTGTTTGAAAATCACCTTGGCAGTAGAAAGATTAATATGGCACTGTACTGCTTTCAAAAAAGGACTTAGGCCCTAGCTGTAAAATCCAGTTGTCCCCAAAAAAATACATGTTAGAAATTCATAAATTCAAAAACCATAAATCTTTCTATATCACTGCCTAAACCATACAAGAGGACAACTGTGTGTAGTGGACAAACACAATTACTGGGGCTGCCCTTGAAGGCGGACATTTTAACATTTTTACCAAAATGCAATCTCAAGCAAGATGACGTGTTTGGCCAATCAGGTGGAAGGAGTGTGTAAGTGTGTAAGTGAGTGAGTGAGTGAGTGTGTGTGCTTACGTGCGTTAACACTGTACGTGTGTGGGCATGGGCATTGGAGACCCTATTGACTTAGAATTGTATTATATTCTCCTTCATTAAAAATCCAATATGGATTCCTAACACAAACCTCACTGAGGTGATGAATCGGCTTCACATTCGGACTGATGGGGGGCATTTATCAAGAGGACTGAACCATATATCAACAGAGTTTCAGCACCTTGGACAGGGCTTTTAGAGCGTGGTCATTTGTCACAGCCAAGGCAGCTAAAATATGACCCATTAGAGCACAGGTAGTGAGTGGGTCAGCAAGAACGTGTTGCCGGAACGTTCCCTCTCCCTCCGTGACCCTGGCGAGACACGGGTGCCGTTGCAGGAACAGCTCAGCAACTTTTTGGCTCGTTTGTTAAACACTTCCCATCGAACCGGGAGAGGAGGGAGACAAATGAAGCACAAAATGAGGACAAAGTGCTGGAAGTCAGTCACATGACGGCTGACGCCCTGAACATCTGTCCTGCTGATGTTATTGATGTGTCATATTTTTAGGTACCGGGCAAGATGGCTGGTTAGGTATCGTCCTGAGAGACATAGCCTCCTGTGGTGTGCCCTGTGTTTGCTGGGTAATCAGGATCCAAGATTCACTTGAACGAGTGGATTTCCTGGAAAACAGGCCGGACCTTCATCGTCATCACACCGACTCGATCATCCCCTGTCTACACAGTTTGAACACATTGCTCCTCCCGACAAGAGAAAACTTTGCCTCAGGATACAATCCACTCGGGGAAACAAAATGATAATAATAGACACATCTTATAAATGTTTCACCCATGCAAACACTTTCCAATACAAGGCCATTGGCAAATTTCAGATCTCAGTTATTAATTTGGCGTTATTTAGGGGCATGAAATCTGGTTTGAAAACAAGATAAATCAGTTATAAATAGTCCGAGGTTGCTTTTCCCTTGACGTGTTCTCCTTCAGACAGGCTGAGTCAGGGAGCATCGTAACAGTACACCTCTCACACACGGAGATACAAGACACAGGGCAGCCAAGGAATCTAGTTCACATCATTTCAGGGTGTGTGTGTGGTGTGCTTCATCACAGCAGTGTTGACTAGTAACCGTCTACATCCACACACGCACACACACACACACCTCATATGAACAAACAGTTAACAGACATTCAGTACACCCACACAATCAACTTCCTGATCATTTGCTCACTGATGTACCATGCGCTTTGTCATTAGTATTGTGCAAGGCAAATAGGCAGCACATGATGAACTGAATAGCCAGGTCCAGGGAGAATGTGGAAATTAGCTCACAGTTTTCCTCCATACAAACCAATTAGTCGTTCTTTTCATGGATCTCCAAAGTTAGTATTTGTTTGCTTGCACATTTTGCAACTAGAATACAATCATTTAAAGTGACAGACTTTGTCGCAAAGGGATTTTGAAACAGCTAGGCAACATTATTTAGGAAGCTACAGTATGGTTAGCATTCCAAACATGAAGTCCTATTTCCATTCAAATCTTTTCCACAATCACTTGAGAATAACAAATACAAAATAGACCAATATACTGTACTGTATGACTGTCTCCTTAATACTTGCTTGAGCATCATGAGAGCCATCTTCATAGACTCAGTGCTTCATTACATTATAAAATATGATTCTAAAGAATATTCCTGAACAGACAGATACCACTGGTTAGCTCACACAATGCAGGCATTCTACACCCCCCGATTCCCTCCAGCTGCAAGGTATCTAAGCCCTTCTCTCCCTTTATAGATCTGTACTATTCTTTTGAGGAGAAAGAAAAAGAGGAAAGGAGAGAGAGAGAGAGAGAGAGAGAGAGAAAGAGGGAGAGAATGAGGGAGGGAGAGACATAGGGAGACATAGGGAGAGAGAGAGAGAGAGAGAGAGAGAGAGAGGGGGGGGGTGCAGTGCACTGTGTTGTAAAGATGATAAGAAGAGTATGGTGCAGGTCAGAGAGGGAGAGTCTGCGCTGTGATTGGGTTCAGAGTTGTGATGGAGGCCTAGACTGTCCAAGACAGGAGACATATCAAGGGGGAAAGAATACGAGAGAAAGGTAATGCATCTACCTATTATGAGCCTCTGATAAAAACATACCCCCATGGGCCAAATACAACATCAGCACATAAGGAAATGTTAATAGACTTTTATATTGTTTCATGGTCCTTGTATTGTACCTGCCGTGTGGTCCATTGGGATTTTGCACAAAATACACAATCTAATGACCTCTGATTAAAGTTGACAAATAACTCCTATTACGATGTTTCCCCTGGGACAATTCCTCTGCCGTCATTTACCACATGAAACAACAAGAAAATCTATACTACAAAAAGAGAATGAAAAGTTCCCCTAAGCGCTGCAAAAATGCTCTGCTTCTGAATTATTACCTCATTACGCACATTTTGCATTTAGGCCAGAGCTGCTCTTTGTGGATTGGAGTAAATAAAAATAGAAAGATTCACATGTATCTAACCCTCAGCTAACTGCACCCTAGGGCTGTAAGTGATGATGTCTCTATTCAAAGGCCCATTAAGTTAAAACAACTCAGGTGACAGTGTAATCCCATATCAAGGATTTGTGTGATTTCATCATTCAGTATTGCCCCAAACATGCCCCCCAAAGTACTGCTTATTATAATACATGTGTGTGTGTATGTGTGAATGTGTGTATGTGTGTAGGTGTGTATGTGTGGGTTCACTGTAATCCTCCAATCCCAAACCTCCCCTTCCCAAGATACACTGCTACTAGATGTTCTAGAATCTCCCAGGGTTCTCTTTCCAGAGCTGCAGGGGGCTGACACGATGGACCCCCACAGAGAGGCTGCGCTACGTCAGGGTCCTGCAGTCTTACCGGCTGCTAATGCAGTCTTAGCGGCTGCTGCAGCAGCCAGGGAGGTTGTGAGGGGTGACAAGCAGCCATGCCGAGGAAGTGCCTTGGCAGCCCTCCACCAGGACGCAGGAAACAGCAGAGCGCCACGCTGCCATTGACTTCTGTACCGATGAAAGAAGAGCAGAGACACGGCAGCTTCCATGTGTCAGCCTGGAGTTGTAAGAGAGGGAAGAGCCCCCGAGCACTCACTGCAAAACCACATCAATAAGACACTACGGGCAGAGACCGAGGCCAGGCTCCTCCACTGCTCCTCTGCCAGCAGGGATGGTGCCAGAGTTTCGTTTTTATCTATCACAGTCATCAAAGATGATTGCAGCCTCTTTATGCTGTGAAGGATTACTTCATACATGGCCAAGGAACGTTTAATGGATTGCAGTGAATTTATGCGGTTCTGTAGCATGTATAGTCTGGTGAGATCTGTAATGAGGCCGGGTTTGGCCACAGGAGAGGGTGGCAGCTCAGTGGTGGAGCGACTGACTGGAGATCGAGAGGTGTAAGTCGCTTACAATAAAAGAGTCTGTTAAATGAACACAGTTTTACTATTAAATTTGAATGACTCTATAAACTGTACCAGTCTGGAAAATTGCAGAAATTCAGATCTATAAAACAGTATTCAATCATTTTCTGTCAACCTTTTTAATTAGCCTTTCTGACCACATGCTCGCTTCAAGAGCCACACACGTGAAGCTACAGGGAGAGTTGGGAGTTCATCACCCTGATATTCCCCAACACTCACTCGCCTCTCAGGACCACTCACGCCCAGCGTCCCTGGGCGTGGCCAGCGTCCCTGGGCGTGGCCAGCGTCCCTGGGCGTGGCCTGATCTCAGCGTCCCTGGGCGTGGCCAGCGTCCCTGGGTGTGGCCTGGTCTCAGAGGAGGCTTCTGAGTTCCTCAACTGCGCCGTGGCATTCACGGCGACACCACCAAAGGCTTCTCTATGATTACACATTCCATAATGAATAATTTACCTTCTTCTAATGACCCGGTAAGCTGGTTCATTTAAACGGAAGCTTCCTCCTAGCGCTGTGATTATAGCTGTGAGCCGAGTTGAGAGGCAGATTAGAGGAAATGAAGGCAGGCTTGTCGGGGGAAGGGGGGGGGGGGTCCCATCCCACCAAACACACGGATCGAGGTACTCATTACTATAGAGCCAATGGTGTCGTCAAGCCCACATAATACGAGTTACAGGAAATCACTTGGATGCTACGTCAAACCATTATTGATCGCCATCTTTTTAGTCTGATCTCTGTGTACAGGTCATTCATGACGATAAGTTGACTTCATCCTAACTTGTTAGTGAGGTTCTGCAGTCCTTCGGGCGTCGGTTCTAGCTAAAGCAAACACGTTTACGCTAGCTCTGAAAACTCCTTGAGTCATGAGTCTACAGGCTGTTTTTGTAAGGGCAGCTTTTTGGTCATAAGCCAGGCTTTTAAGAGAGGCTATTCATAGATGTTTTTTAGTGCCGACAGTATTGGGTAAACACTGTCCCAAATATGTAATAAATGCACAGATTTTTCTGCTTGAAGTCTTTTTTTAGCATGCATCCTGGTCGTGCTTTCAGAGCTGGAGGTCATATGGGAAATGGGTTCCCATGCTTGTAGAGTGCTTGAATCTAATCATGGATGCACATCACAGCATCTGCAGTTCTGCTGCTACTATCTGAACCAAGTCTGTTTCAAACATCTTCCCTCAGTAACTGGACTAGACTGTACATCCTCTCTTCTGCCTGTCTGCAGGACATGCACCCATCTGATCAGCACCTCCTCTCTTCTGCCTGTCTGCAGGTCATGCACCCATCTGATCAGCACCTCCTCTCTTCTGCCTGTCTGCAGGACATGCACCCATCTGATCAGCTTCATACAGCCTGACTCCATTATCCTCCTCTAATCTAGTCAAGTACAAAAGGCATTGGCTGTGCTGTCGACTGTTTGATGTTCATCTACCCCGCGTCCTCTCTCTGTTTTTCCCTCTCCTCCCGTCCTCATCACCCCCTCTCACCAGCTGGCTCTCCTAAACCTCAGATAAGACAAATCCACCAAATTAGGACAGATCACAGCAAAAAAACACAGGCCACACCAATCCTAATGACAATAATTGCATTTAGCACTAATTGGGTATTTAAATGTTTTGAATTGCAAATGCGCAAATGGGTGTCCCTCTGTGTGTGTGTGTCTGTGTGTGTCTGTGTGTCTGTGTGTGTGTGTGTGTACCTAAAAGCTCTTTGGGACAGAGTCTGCGTAGGCCCCTAGTTGCACCACGGTTCAAACTGAGAAGTGTTTCAAAGAAACGTTTTGAACACTGTCTGCCTACTTAGGTAAGAACAGTGAAAAATACACAGAGAGTGTGTGTGTCAGTGTGTGTCTGACTGTCAGTGTGTGTGTGCTCCAACAACTAACTCTGACATCTGCTCAGTCCAACGGTTTTCAAACTCCTTGAATATGTAAACTACAAGCTTATTCCAGACACAATACATGTCAGATGTTCACAGAGATGCAAGCAAACATGAATCAGACAAATGTGAACGTCTCTACAAGTGAAGGCCTGGGAATTTCATTAAAATTGGATTCCAAATCTGAGACTGGAGACTTCCGGCCTAGTTGGATGTAGCCATTAAGCGCTGGCTGTAGATAACAGCAGATCAGAGCTAATATGAGCTAGCGCTGGCTGTAGATAACAGCAGACCAGAGCTAATATGAGCTAGCGCTACTTAGAGACACTCTGCCTGCTTTAAATCAAAAACAATTGCGAAGAATTGACGTCTTCAACAGTTCCCCTCACAGCAAAGCTGTAAATCTGCAATAAACCTCTGTCGTCAGTTAGCGAAAACAAGAAATTATTCCCCAATCAATCAGTCAATTAGCAGAAGTCTTGGCCTGAGATGAACATCCTAAAGATGTAGTTAATGAAAGCTGTACTGGAGCCACACAGCAAACTGGACCAATAAAAGATCAAAAGCATATCCCTGTAGTGGACCTGAATAGTTTTTCCTGTGTCACACAATGTCTTTTCCCTGACCACTAACAGACATCCCGACCCGCAGAGAATCATTTCTGGGAGGTGGCTTCCCCCCCCCCCCCCCCCCCCCCCCCCCCCCCCTTAATCTATAGTTCTTGCAAATTTAAATTAAGTTAACTGGTGATTTTCGGACAGATCTGCCCCCACTGCTAAAAAAAAAAAAATCCTAGAGGAAACACTGGACTGCCTACATGTAGTCACTATAGCTACCATGAGTCTCTGATGCACTGCCTATATTATGTTTCATCGTTACATCAAATATCCCTCTGAGTACTTTCTGTTTGTACTCCCAACCCTACGGCAAGTGAAGAGGGACACCCATCATAGCAGCAACTCCCCCATTACTGACCCGACAGCCAGCATCCTTTATCAGGCTTTTCTTTGTGGGTTCCTCTCTTCTTGGTACTCGCACATTCAGAATGTTTCCTGAACTGGAAGAGACCATCTATGGTAAATTGCCAGTGAACATTTCTAAAGTGACCAGGGGTGGCTGTTTTTTTGTGGCTTCGCTTTTTATGTAAAAGTTCCTTTTAGCTGCTCTGCAGCCAGGCATTTCTCTCTCTGGGAAAAGTGCGTCTTTGATATTTTTATCTCACTGGAGGCAAAGACCCATCCTTTATTGATAAAAACCAAGGAGAGAGAGACTAATGTTCAAAGCACAGCAAACATGACTGCATCCTTCGCAAGGCAAAACTGTGGGTATTCCACACAAATAGCAAGCACACCACACATTTTGACAGAATAACAATCCCCTCGCCCCTTTTCAGAACATCCCCTTCATTGGGAGTTTTCCACAAGACAATTTCCGAATTTAACAAACAGCAGTTTTAGAACTCTTTACATTCAAACACATCCACACCTTTTCCTGAAACTCCAAATAACCATATTGACTGCTGTTTCTGAACCTTTAACTGAAGTTTATTTGTTGTTGTTTTGAAGTGAGGTACCCACAGACACACTCCGAACCATCCCAGAATCTCATCAGCTGTGAATGCAGTGGCAGCTGGAAAGTCTTGGCAAAGTCAGTCCTGGAAGAGAAACTGAGCGGGCAGCTCTAATATGCTGGTCCAATCTAAAGGATACCTCAGCATTGTGCACTATTCGATTTGTCACCTTACGTAACCACAGCTGAGAGATCAATGGCCGTCTGTTCTGCTGTGAAGTCTGGTTCTGGGTAA
Organism: Hypomesus transpacificus; assembly: GCF_021917145.1. Taxonomy (NCBI): domain Eukaryota; kingdom Metazoa; phylum Chordata; class Actinopteri; order Osmeriformes; family Osmeridae; genus Hypomesus; species Hypomesus transpacificus. Next base: position 10,608,194 of record NC_061073.1, read on the forward strand.
CTGCCCCTGGGATCGATGGAGCAACGACTCCTCTCAGATCATTGGGTTCATTCAGGGTGTACTTTTGGGGGCGAGCAAATCCTTTTCTCCCATTGAGTGGTATAGGCTACTCTAAGAAAACAACTAATGTTCTCAACAGCTAGTGTGGACTAAATTACAAATACTTTCATAATAATTCGGGTAAAAATCTAAAGACGTTTACGTTCCTTATTACAAAGTCCTCTGTGAAGTCTCTCTACTGTTCAAAGGTTCAGGTACAGTTGTAAACAAAATGTTGTTGTAAAACCCATTTCCATGGACATTTGTATGAAGTCATGTTGGCACTCTGCTGCTGATGAACAGCAGAAGCATCTCTATGAGGTACAGACGTCTCCTGTCCCATGACTAGTTTCTCCACGCTAAGTGAAAACCTGCAGTCCTCTGCTGTTCTCTACACCAGTGTGTGTTTATGCTTCTGCATCTTATCTTACCTTGCCACACTCTGTCATTATTGTGTCAACCCTCTCATCCATCTTCCTCCTTGGCAGCTGTGTGTGTGTGTGCTTAAGTAAGCCCGGAAGACTATGACAATATTCTTAAAGACCAGAAGACGTCTTTTGGGAGTGAAAAGAAACAGGCAGAAAGCTTAAGAGAAACAGAGAAGTAAAGGAGGAAAAGAGAAACAGAGAAGTAAAGGAGGAAAAGAGAAACAGAGCAAGAAAGAGAGAAGCATCCATCTACACAACAAAAGGTTGACATTCCAAACAAACATAAATAAACCAAGAAGATGATTCTTGCAAGAAGTGCATGTTGATCTTGGTGTGTCCGCTTAAGGAAACACACACAAACACATTCAAAACCCTGGTGACAACCATCCCTGTCCGTCTCAGATCTCTCCTGCGTCACCACGGTCTGCAGGCTGTGAGGGTGAGGAGAAATATGAGGAGGCCATAATGAAACAGAGCTCTGATCCTGAAGGAGGAGGAAGGGAGGGGGAGGAGGGAGGGAGGGAGGGGGAGGAGGGAGGGAGGGGGAGGAGACGGACCAATAAAAGAGTGGAGGTAATAGAGAGGCCTTGGTTCAAAGGGCAGAGCGCCCTCACCGGAGAGTAAAAACAACACCTAGATAAATCACTCTGCCCTGGAGGTCTGACACCAGCGCTGGCTCCATCTGGCCTCGGCATCTGCTCACAGGACCACACCAGACCGCCGCAGCGTGCAGGGAGGACGGCCGGGCCGATCGCACCCCGCCACAACACAAGGGTAAACGCCCGCAGAGTCAGCTGAGCTCAACAACACCGTGTCATCTGCCCTCAACAATGTCAAACACGTTCAAGTCCTGAAAATACGCCCTGAAACTTCCCAAAGGTGAGACAGAAAACTCACGGTTTTGGCATCGTCGAGAAAAAATAAGACGAAGAACACATGACGGGACGAGGAAGTCCTGTTTTAGATTTGTAATACCCTGCAATACTGGACTGTGTTGTTTGCGCAGTGTGTGATGATGTCCAGCTACTTATTACAGGCCGAACGGAGGTCTGTGATTTGACAGGTTCCATTGACATCAAATCAATGCTTTCGCCAGATTGGCTGAACCACCTCTCCAACGACCTTGATGGTTATCTCTGCCATGTTCACGGCAGAACGTACGACCCTGCAGGGTGACAGCCTCTGCTGGTTCAGATTGTATATGTTTCCAGTCTTTTGAAGGGGTTAGGTTGAAGGGGAGTAGAAGATTGGGATCTCTGTCATTATCTCCAAGGGTATTTAGGTGCGCTATTGCTAGTCCACAGGAACATCAGATAACCATGACAATTAACTCAGCCAATCGATGGTCCTCTGTGTTGGTGGAGCTTCCTGCCCTGACCTTCCTCCTGGAGGTGACCGGGTTCGAGCAGAGGAGAGACCGCACAGCGGCCTCCCAGCCAGAGGCCTTCCTCCTGGAGGTGACCGGGTTCGAGCAGAGGAGAGACCGCACAGCGGCCTCCCAGCCAGAGGTCTCTGCCCTGCCTCTGAGGACTAAGCTTCAGCCGACCGGAGAACCAGGGGAAACATGTGACCCTGTTAGCGTTGGTCCTGGAGAATACTGAGAGCTCACTTGAGGGAATAACTGTATTATTGTATATTCAATGGCAGTAAGAGAATGCAAACATCGCTACACAGGCTGAGGAGATGGGAATTATGTGGAAAACACAAATATGATCAAGTTTTAATAATACAGGCTGACAATACGCTTACTAATTACCGACCTTTTGTATTCCTTCAAGGGACATGAGTAGAATCCTCGGTTTAATTAGTCATTGTATTAACTGATTGGCGTGCTTCTGATAATGAATACACTTGGTAAAATAATTTTTTGCACTGTGCAATTACGCTTCAAAAAGTTGTTTTAGGCAGTTCCCTTGTCAGGAATTAAATGAACTCTTTTGTTCCATTTATTTGGAACATTTGGGGGAGGTTTGTGAGCAGGGGAGGAGTTATTCAAAGAGAGCTTGAAGCTGCTTCTTCGCATCAAAAGAGAAACCGGCAACAAAGTACATCAACACATTTATTTCACTTCACGACGACGAGAACATTCTCCCTCAGCTTCCGTTGTTTTCAACAGTTTCCCCCCCCAAGGGTGACAAGGATTATTTATTCACAGACAAACCATACAGTATGCTGGGTTGGTGCTATAGCTGGGAATATATCATTGGTAAAGATCCACTCCGCTTCTCCACCCCACCTCTCCACCCCTCCTCTCCACAGGAGCAGAAGCCTCTCCAACACACAGGGTACAGACAGCAGGTCTGGTAGGACAGACGGCTGGTCTGGTAGGTAGTAAGAGATGGTGGTTTTGCTTTACACAAACAGTACTATAGCTGTACTGTAACTGCTTGAGCTAGCCTCTAGCATACACCAGCTTAGTGACAGAGTGGGCATGCTTAAACCTGATCAATGGAAGTGGTCATTGTCTGCTTTTATCTTTTGACCCTGTGACCTTTTCAACAATAGGGGGAGAGGTGTCCATCTGAACGCAGAAGATTGATGGGTGCATCCCAGCATTGACATGTGCTATGTGAGGGTCTCATTGACTTTCTAATAAATAAGCTGATTGATGACAAGGGTGAAAATGACTGTTGGAACTATCTGCAGCATGAGAGCGGTGTACAGGTCCAGCTTCCCACACTGCTGGCAAAGGCACATAGAGGAGAGTGAAGAGGAGGAGGAGGAGGAGAGTGAGGAGGAGGAGGAGGGGAGCAGGAGGGGAGGAGGAAGAGGAGGGGAGCAGGGGGGGGGGGGGGGGAGGGGAGGAGGAGGGGAGAAGGAGGCGGAGGAGGGTGAAGAAGAGGAGGAGCAGGAAGGGGAGGAAGAGGACGGTGATTTCTCCTGAAGGCAGGTGCCGGAGGAGCCAAGGCCCTGGCAGTGTAAGTAACGGTCTTCCTCATCTTTCATCATTTCTCTCTGGGTTTAATTACTGTGCCGGTCTTTGGTATTTACATTAGGCCTGAACCGGTCCGGCTTAATGTAAATAGCTAGTGCATCTGGCCCAGGTCATTCCCTCACTATCCCTCAGATCGGCCATCATTTAAAATGAAGACCCCATAGATATACACAGGCAGACACACATACGTGAAAAGACACACACAAAGGGTTAGGAAAACCACACGCACACTACAGCTATGGTAATGAACTACAGGGGTAGCACTTAAAGTGATGCAGCTGTCACACTATTTCATAGAGTGGACCCTTCCATCTCCTGGCCCAGCACTATCCTGCTGCCACAGCAGAGCTCCAGCTAGCACCAGCCATCTGATATATGCCTGTCCCACCTTTCAATTACATAGATTCCCAGAAACCCACCCCTGGAAAATTTAATCCCATTCTACGAGGAAATTAAAGAGTTCAGGGTTGTCCCGAGAAAGAATAGGATAAAAAAAAATTGAGTTATGAAATCCATAAAGTCAGTTTTGATGAGGGCTGTAAAATACACATAATCTAATAAAGGAACGATAGGAGAAGACGGATCGCTGATTAGAAAACGTTTTTTTCACCCCAGACCTGCCTGCTATGTGGCTAAAAACCTGTGTGCTTGAAAACACTTCAGAGGCCGTGACTGTCTTTCGCTGTATTTGGGGAGGTTTTGAAAGCAGGCTGCAGAAGCGAGGACATGAATAGAGCTCCATGGTGTTCCAAGGACCACTGTGAAGGTACAGCACGTTTGATAATAATCTAGCCCTGCAAAATTGTGCGTATGTGGGCATGCACAATAGGGCTAGCCTTGGACACCGACGTTTCCTTGGCAACTGCTCGACTGAAGAGAGTCCACACAGCAACCCCTGGAAATGAATCCAGCCGACGTGTGTGCTGTGTGGGTGGTATGTGTGTGTGTTTTTGTGTGCTGTGTGTGTGTGTGTGTGTGTACTGTGTCTGTGTGCGTGTGTGTGCGGTATCAAAAGCTGTGTGCACTGGCTTCATACAAACAGATAGCTGTGCCTCCGAGGGAAGATGGTTTCATCCTATCTGTTTGTCATCAACAGCGTTCTGCTCAGTTTGTTTCCCTAAATTCGGTGGTGTACTTCCTCGTTTCCACTTATCTCTTCAAATGACTTCCAGTTTGCAAAAACTGACCACTGTAACAAGACACTTGAACGTGGTTATTGCTTTGCTATGTAAGAAAAAACGAATGTATTCGCCCCCTTACTTTGCCGAGTGCAGTAGTTTATTAAATATCTGATGGCGCAGAACACGTGAAAGTCGTACATGCTATCAACCGGGCGTGTCGACTTGGCCCCCGTGAACTGCTTTACGGTGAAGAGGACTATCTGACATGACAAAATGATGCTGCTTTTCACATTTTCTTGAGCCGCATTGGAGACAGTCCCTGCTCAGTGTTGAAGATGGTGCCTAGTGATACTACTGAATGCAGGGAACACAGGATTTTAAATAACATTTAAAACATTTGTTATTATAGAAACCTTTAAACCATTGGCAGGAAAACATGTTTTTGCAGAACAAACAAAGACTACAATAATTAGAATTAAAGAAGGAAACATTAAGTGGAATTTCTGTTCCAATTATAATTGACTAATTGCCTTTAAAGACATAATGTATTACTGAATGCTTCCAGTATTTGCAAACGCTAATAAGAGAGCATTTGACAGTGCGATTAGAGTTAAGATTTATTACCAACAATTAAAACATTTGTGATGCGTGTTGATTCTTCAAGTCTCACATAACATGGATGAAACTGAGAAGTTGCCATGACAGCCAAAGATAAATGGAAGACATTATGAATGCACTATAAAGACCCAAAAACACAATAAATGTTATGATTAATCACGTCCTTATATGAGCGATGAGGTTGCAATGAGCACTGTTATACGAGGAAAACAGACCTCCCATATAATTTCATGAGAACAATATGACTCTTAATCGTGGACCCCGGTACAGAGATAATAAATATTTTTATTTCTAAAGTAAATTTATGTCAGGGATGTTTTGTCCAATAACCATTAGTTTTTCGTCGAAGTGCTTTGCTGCAGTGATTTCTGTTTCTATTAAACCCATCTTGTATCAGGCAGAATAATGAAGAATATTATTGTTAGTAAATTTCTCAATTTCATTTTAGATTAAGTATTTTCTGCAGTTTGTGTATATCCTCTGGTGAGATGTGTAACCACATGTACAGGTGAACAGATCAAAAAGGTTTTTAATTAATTTTTTAACGTATAAGGTACTTTCACTTCCTTACAGACCAAATACTGAAATATTTTTATGGGAAATAATGTACATTAATTCAAATTAATAATGTACAATTAAAGGTATTCTCTATACAAATCATCACCATCCACTATACTTGTCACACACACACCTTTATAATAGTCCATACATGTATGCAATGCATGTATCCATCCAATTGTAATACATCACTTAGTCAACTTGTGTGAGGACTGAAACCTGTATTTCCAGACCCCTGGAGAGCTCTTTCATACTTGGTGCCAGAGTGGGAAAAGAGACTGATGTTTAATGCAGGAGGCCAATAGTCCAACACTTCAATTTCTTTACAAGTCTGAAGTTATGCTCCCCCACAAGTTAATGGCCTATGGTACAAGTTCTGAAGTTTTAAATCATAAAGTTGAACTAATTACACAAGCTGGGGCCCACTGCTCATTAGGTAGAGAGAAAAAAAACAAGTGGAGGGGCGAAAGAAAAACAAACCAAAAGACTTAATGAAAGAGAAGCTCAGAATATCTCCCGCTAGATCAAATTTGCAGTTAGCTAGCTAGCTAGCCGACACACCTCACTATGGGGGCTGAGTGAGTAAACAAGAAAATGAAGAGGGATGAAGGTGGCTTTAAAGATAAAAGTCGACGGCATATTCAGTAAACATTCGCACCACATCAAACGACAGGTCCTCCTTATATGCAAACTTCCGATTCGGAGGGTCTGAGCATCCCACAGCAATCGAGACAGAGAAGGAAAACAGCCCACGCTTTAATCCGTCGAACAGTGCTTGCGTTCCCCGATGGCTTACTTCCTTCCTACCCGCCATATACAGTATGTCAATGTCAATGTTTAAATGAATTGCAAACATCACTGACAAGGATAAAGGATGAGCTAAGCCGCTGTGAAGAAAACTATGCAGGGAGGAGAGAGGGGAGAGGGCCGGATGAAAAGAGAGAGAGAAGGGAGAGAGAGGAGAGAGAGAGGGGAGAGAGAGGGGGGAGAGAAGGGAGAGAGAGGGGGGAGAGAAGGGAGAGAGAGGGGGGAGAGAGGGGAGAGAGAGGGGATAGAGAGGGGATAGAGAGGGGGGAGAGAAGGGAGAGAGAGGGGGGAGAGTAGGGAGTGAGAGAGGAGAGAGAGGGGGGAGAGAGGGGGGAGATGGTGAAGATAAGCTTATGAGCCATAGCTCTCTATTTTCTGTGTGTACAGTAAGTGTGTGTGTGCGTGTCTACAGTAAGTGTGTCTATGTGTGTGTGATTGCCTCCACTTCAGTCCGTTAGATTGCCCCGTGGGGAGAGATAAAGCAGTCTTGTCTCTCTCGGTGCAGGCCGACGCCTGGCTAAGACATCCCTCACTGCAGGAACAACACCGTCCAGAAGTCTGAACAGCAAGGCATGCTCTTAAATCGCTCAATAATACAACCATTTCAAACCTGTTGTGTGCGTTAGTGTCTCTGCGTTAGTGTCTGTGCGTTAGTGTGTGTGTGGATGATCTACCTGGTTGAACATATTCTCCGGTCAGAGCATTGAACTCTAACTGACTGGCTTACACACTCACGCAGACCTTCACTCAGACCCAGAGATAGACAGGCAGCAGACACGTGCCACATTCAGGAAAAAACACACGCGTTCATACATTTATGCACACACACACAGTTAGCCTTAGTCAGGGATAACATACAGCGGCCATTTTGGGATAATAAACACAGATACAGGTTTACTTCGCTATAATGACCGGGTCACTGTACATATCCCACTTATTACATGGCTACTTGCTGAATAAATGACTAATCTGTGTCAGACACAAAATATAAACGTTAAATATTTCTGTTAGATTCAGAGCTGTGTCCATAGCAACGATATTCATAAATACAAACCGCAGAATACCGTAAATGACCAATCACAATCGAGTATTCAACAAAACCGTGCAATAACAAGTATTAACATTCTAGCACAGCTAATGGCTTGCATAATCTGCATGATACAAGCCATGATTCAAGAGTTTTAATGAGGAAAATTTCCCCACAGTAAATCAAGGGATAATTAAGTAATGTGACATGATTACCAAGTAATACACTGTCATAAGGCTCAGATCATGCGTTCCTAATGAGAGTCAAGGCTTTTTTTGGGTCCTGGAATTCATGATACACATTTGTATGTCAATGTAATTTCTACTTCCTCTGGACTAGGGTCCAAGGAGTAGGCGTATCAGGACAGAGCCAGAGAGAGAGGCTCTGGTGTATCAGGCCAGAGGCAGAGAGAGAGGCAGAGAGAGAGGCTCTGGTGTATCAGGCCAGAGGCAGAGAGAGAGGCAGAGAGAGAGGCTGTGGTGTATCAGGCCAGAGTCAGAGAGAGAGGCTGTGGTGTATCAGGGCAGAGGCAGAGAGAGAGGCAGAGAGAGAGGCTGTGGTGTATCAGGCCAGAGGCAGAGAGAGAGGCAGAGAGAGAGGCTGTGGTGTATCAGGCCAGAGGCAGAGAGAGAGGCAGAGAGAGAGGCAGAGAGAGAGGCAGAGAGAGAGGCTCTGGTGTATCAGGCCAGAGGCAGAGAGAGAGAAAGAGAGAGAGGCTGTGGTGTATCAGGCCAGAGTCAGAGAGAGAGGCTGTGGTGTATCAGGGCAGAGGCAGAGAGAGAGGCAGAGAGAGAGGCAGAGAGAGAGGCTGTAGTGTATCAGGCCAGAGGCAGAGAGAGAGGCTATGGTGTATCAGGCCAGAGGCAGAGAGAGAGGCAGAGAGAGAGGCAGAGAGAGAGGCTATGGTGTGGTGTTCTCTCCAGGAGTTTGATGTTTCAGAACCAGCTCTGGGGGCCTTGTTTAAGCTCTGACTGATTGGTTGTCGGTTTAGTCATTAATTATTAGATCCACTTATGCTCCTTTGTTAGTGTTCTCTGTTTAAAGCCAACACCCATATCAGGCCAGAGCGCTGCCTTGAGATTGTGCTGCCCCATGTCATTTAGACTTCTGGATTAAAAAAATTAAATAATAATATATATATTCTTCCCTTCAGTGAAGATTCTTTTCCCTGGCTACCTCGAGTGCTGTGATTTTCTAGCACATGGATCCACGCTCACCGTGGTTACGCTCACCGTGGTAACCTTGTGGAGCAGGAGGACAGAGTCAGAATTCCAGGCCTCGCTTCTGAAACACAACAATGTCTCTGCGTCTTCAAACAACACAGATGGTAAACAGAGAAGATTTTCTCCCTCTGAAAGTTTCTTCATATTTCCTGTGTCCTCGGGCAACATGACATGGCATCCATCCTGGAGCTGGGAGTGTCCCATCTCCCTCTAACCCACAGGAATAATGAAAGAACAGGAAGTCAAACGAAAGTGCGTTTAAAATGGCTATGACTGCATAGTTACGCACTTAATGCTCTTCTATCTCCTCATTAGCCTGCCAATTAGGTGCCCAATTTCCCTCTGACATTTTCAAATGCTGCCATGTTAATGGCAAAAGCAACAGCCAAAGAGAGCAACGTGAAAACGGTCTTCACTGGTTTGAGGGGTGAGGTGAGGCTGTGGGGGTGGGTGAGGTGAGGCTGTGAGGGTGGGTGAGGTGAGGCTGTGAGGGGGGTGAGGTGAGGCTGTGGGGGGGTGAGGTGAGGCTGTGAGGGTGGGTGAGGCTGTGGGGGGGTGAGGTGAGGCTGTGGGGGGGGTGAGGTGAGGGTGTGGGGGGGGTGAGGTGAGGCTGTGGGGGGGGTGAAGTGAGGCTGTGAGGGTGGGTGAGGTGAGGCTGTGGGGGGGTGAGGTGAGGCTGTGGGGGGGTGAGGTGAGGCTGTGAGGGGGTGAGGTGAGGCTGTGGGGGTGGGTGAGGTGAGGCTGTGAGGGTGGGTGAGGTGAGGCTGTGAGGGTGGGTGAGGTGAGGCTGTGGGGGGGGGTGAGGTGAGGCTGTGAGGGTGGGTGAGGTGAGGCTGTGAGGGGGGTGAGGTGAGGCTGTGGGGGGGTGAGGTGAGGCTGTGAGGGTGGGTGAGGTGAGGCTGTGAGGGTGGGTGAGGTGAGGCTGTGGGGGGGGTGAGGTGAGGCTGTGAGGGTGGGTGAGGTGAGGCTGTGAGGGTGGGTGAGGCTGTGGGGGGGTGAGGTGAGGCTGTGGGGGGGGGTGAGGTGAGGCTGTGGGGGGGGTGAGGTGAGGCTGTGGGGGGGTGAAGTGAGGCTGTGACGGTGGGTGAGGTGAGGCTGTGGGGGGGTGAGGTGAGGCTGTGAGGGGGTGAGGTGAGGCTGTGGGGGGGTGAGGTGAGGCTGTGGGGGGGTGAGGTGAGGCTGTGGGGGGGTGAGGTGAGGCTGTGGAGGGGGTGAGGTGAGGCTGTGAGGGGGGGGGGTGAGGCTGTGAGGGGGGGGGGGTGAGGCTGTGGGGGGGTGAGGTGAGGCTGTGGAGGGGGTGAGGTGAGGCTGTGGGGGGGGTGAGGTGAGGCTGTGGGGGGGGGGGTGAGGTGAGGCTGTGGGGGGGTGAGGTGAGGCTGTGAGGGGGTGAGGTGAGGCTGTGAGGGGGTGAGGTGAGGCTGTGGGGGGGTGAGGTGAGGCTGTGAGGGGGTGAGGTGAGGCTGTGAGGGGGTGAGGTGAGGCTGTGGGGGGGTGAGGTGAGGCTGTGAGGTGAGGCTGTGAGGGGGGGGGGTGAGGTGAGGCTGTGGGGGGGTGAGGTGAGGCTGTGGGGGGGTGAGGTGAGGCTGTGAGGGGGTGAGGTGAGGCTGTGGGGGGGTGAGGTGAGGCTGTGAGGTGAGGCTGTGAGGGGGGGGGGGGTGAGGTGAGGCTGTGGGGGGGTGAGGTGAGGCTGTGGGGGGGTGAGGTGAGGCTGTGAGGGGGTGAGGTGAGGCTGTGGGGGGGTGAGGTGAGGCTGTGAGGGGGTGAGGTGAGGCTGTGAGGGGGTGAGGTGAGGCTGTGAGGGGGGGGGGGGGGGGGTCGCCATTTAAAACCAGGTTCAGGTTCAACTGAAATCATAGCATTACGCTCCTGTGCATTACGCTCCTGTGCATTACGCTCCTGTGCATTACGCTCCTGTGCATTCGATTAGTTAACTCATTTCTAAGGGTCTCTCAAATCAAGGTGTTGTTAATAGTTTTATTTTATTTTTTTTATTGAATCTATTCTTTATGTTAATTTATTTGTAATGACAAACAATTGATGAAGAGAGACCGTACCCCCAAGGACATACTGCAGATACTGCTAATCCCCTCCGGTGAGGCATGAAAACATCACTACAGACAACTAGTTAAAATGTTTACAGCAAAAGCCCCTAAGAGGGTGATCTGATTACGTGGGAAACCGTAAGTGATTCTTCTCTATTCCTCTCCAAACCAGCTTCTCTTCATCAGACACCAACTCACCGACCCACCTTGAGCTCACACAAGGCCAAACCATAAAACCATAGAAATATAGTCCCATTCAACAAGACAAAGATGGAAAGGAAGGGTGAGAGAGAGAGAGAGAGAGAGAGAGCGAGTTAGAAAGAGAGAGAGATGGAGTGGGAGGTAGTGAATTAAAGCCAGGGGCTGCACTGTTTGTCCTTCCCCTGCCCCCATCCTTCTTTCACAGAGCGAGGTGTGCAGACACACCTTGCCGTCATTAGCAGATGAGGGTTTAAGAGGGAGGAGATGGATATGGACACTGTCGTCGCTCAGCAGCAGCTCTCTCACATAAACAAACACACACCCACACATCCCTCCGTTTACTGCGTCGTTCTAGATCATTAATATAGGCTTCTGTCACGGGAGCTGCTACTTTGTCATTTCCCCCCTGTTCTCTGAGCCTGGAGCAGCCATGAACGACAGCCGGCCCTGAAGATGTGAGGCAGTCTCTCTCAGGCCTGAAGATGTGAGGCAGTCTCTCTCAGGCCTGAAGATGTGAGGCAGTCTCTCTCAGGCCTGAAGATGTGAGGCAGTCTCTCTCAGGCCTGAAGATGTGAGGCAGTCTCTCTCAGGCCTGAATATGTGAGGCAGTCTCTCTCAGGCCTGAAGATGTGAGGCAGTCTCTTCCAGGCCTGAAGATGTGAGGCAGTCTCTCTCAGGCCTGAAGATGTGAGGCAGTCTCTCTCAGGCCTGAAGATGTGAGGCAGTCTCTTCCAGGCCTGAAGATGTGAGACAGTCTCTCTCAGGCCTGAAGATGTGAGGCAGTCTCTTTCAGGCCTGAAGATGTGAGGCAGTCTCTTTCAGGCCTGAAGATGTGAGGCAGTCTCTCTCAGGCCTGAAGATGTGAGGCAGTCTCTTTCAGGCCTGAAGATGTGAGGCAGTCTCTCTCAGGCCTGAAGATGTGAGGCAGTCTCTCTCAGGCCTGAAGATGTGAGGCAGTCTCTCTCAGGCCTGAAGATGTGAGGCAGTCTCTCTCAGGCCTGAAGATGTGAGGCAGTCTCTTTCAGGCCTGAAGATGTGAGGCAGTCTCTTTCAGGCCTGAAGATGTGAGGCAGTCTCTCTCAGGCCTGAAGATGTGAGGCAGTCTCTTTCAGGCCTGAAGATGTGAGGCAGTCTCTCTCAGGCCTGAAGATGTGAGGCAGTCTCTCTCAGGCCTGAAGATGTGAGGCAGTCTCTCTCAGGCCTGAAGATGTGAGGCAGTCTCTTCCAGGCCTGAAGATGTGAGGCAGTCTCTCTCAGGCCTGAAGATGTGAGGCAGTCTCTCTCAGGCCTGAAGATGTGAGGCAGTCTCTTCCAGGCCTGAAGATGTGAGACAGTCTCTCTCAGGCCTGAAGATGTGAGGCAGTCTCTTTCAGGCCTGAAGATGTGAGGCAGTCTCTTTCAGGCCTGAAGATGTGAGGCAGTCTCTCTCAGGCCTGAAGATGTGAGGCAGTCTCTTTCAGGCCTGAAGATGTGAGGCAGTCTCTCTCAGGCCTGAAGATGTGAGGCAGTCTCTCTCAGGCCTGAAGATGTGAGGCAGTCTCTCTCAGGCCTGAAGATGTGAGGCAGTCTCTTCCAGGCCTGAAGATGTGAGACAGTCTCTCTCAGGCCTGAAGATGTGAGGCAGTCTCTTTCAGGCCTGAAGATGTGAGGCAGTCTCTCTCAGGCCTGAAGATGTGAGGCAGTCTCTCTCAGGCCTGAAGATGTGAGGCAGTCTCTCTCAGGCCTGAAGATGTGAGGCAGTCTCTTTCAGGCCTGAAGATGTGAGGCAGTCTCTTTCAGGCCTGAAGATGTGAGGCAGTCTCTCTCAGGCCTGAAGATGTGAGGCAGTCTCTTTCAGGCCTGAAGATGTGAGGCAGTCTCTCTCAGGCCTGAAGATGTGAGGCAGTCTCTCTCAGGCCTGAAGATGTGAGGCAGTCTCTCTCAGGCCTGAAGATGTGAGGCAGTCTCTTCCAGGCCTGAAGATGTGAGGCAGTCTCTCTCAGGCCTGAAGATGTGAGGCAGTCTCTCTCAGGCCTGAAGATGTGAGGCAGTCTCTTCCAGGCCTGAAGATGTGAGACAGTCTCTCTCAGGCCTGAAGATGTGAGGCAGTCTCTTTCAGGCCTGAAGATGTGAGGCAGTCTCTTTCAGGCCTGAAGATGTGAGGCAGTCTCTCTCAGGCCTGAAGATGTGAGGCAGTCTCTTTCAGGCCTGAAGATGTGAGGCAGTCTCTCTCAGGCCTGAAGATGTGAGGCAGTCTCTCTCAGGCCTGAAGATGTGAGGCAGTCTCTCTCAGGCCTGAAGATGTGAGGCAGTCTCTCTCAGGCCTGAAGATGTGAGGCAGTCTCTTTCAGGCCTGAAGATGTGAGGCAGTCTCTTTCAGGCCTGAAGATGTGAGGCAGTCTCTCTCAGGCCTGAAGATGTGAGGCAGTCTCTTTCAGGCCTGAAGATGTGAGGCAGTCTCTCTCAGGCCTGAAGATGTGAGGCAGTCTCTCTCAGGCCTGAAGATGTGAGGCAGTCTCTCTCAGGCCTGAAGATGTGAGGCAGTCTCTTCCAGGCCTGAAGATGTGAGGCAGTCTCTCTCAGGCCTGAAGATGTGAGGCAGTCTCTCTCAGGCCTGAAGATGTGAGGCAGTCTCTTCCAGGCCTGAAGATGTGAGACAGTCTCTCTCAGGCCTGAAGATGTGAGGCAGTCTCTTTCAGGCCTGAAGATGTGAGGCAGTCTCTTTCAGGCCTGAAGATGTGAGGCAGTCTCTCTCAGGCCTGAAGATGTGAGGCAGTCTCTTTCAGGCCTGAAGATGTGAGGCAGTCTCTCTCAGGCCTGAAGATGTGAGGCAGTCTCTCTCAGGCCTGAAGATGTGAGGCAGTCTCTCTCAGGCCTGAAGATGTGAGGCAGTCTCTCTCAGGCCTGAAGATGTGAGGCAGTCTCTTTCAGGCCTGAAGATGTGAGGCAGTCTCTCTCAGGCCTGAAGATGTGAGGCAGTCTCTCTCAGGCCTGAAGATGTGAGGCAGTCTCTCTCAGGCCTGAAGATGTGAGGCAGTCTCTTCCAGGCCTGAAGATGTGAGGCAGACTCTCTCAGGCCTGAAGATGTGAGGCAGTCTCTCTCAGGCCTGAAGATGTGAGGCAGTCTCTTCCAGGCCTGAAGATGTGAGACAGTCTCTCTCAGGCCTGAAGATGTGAGGCAGTCTCTTTCAGGCCTGAAGATGTGAGGCAGTCTCTTTCAGGCCTGAAGATGTGAGGCAGTCTCTCTCAGGCCTGAAGATGTGAGGCAGTCTCTTTCAGGCCTGAAGATGTGAGGCAGTCTCTCTCAGGCCTGAAGATGTGAGGCAGTCTCTCTCAGGCCTGAAGATGTGAGGCAGTCTCTCTCAGGCCTGAAGATGTGAGGCAGTCTCTCTCAGGCCTGAAGATGTGAGTCAGTCTCTTCCAGGCCTGAAGATGTGAGACAGTCTCTCTCAGGCCTGAAGATGTGAGGCAGTCTCTTTCAGGCCTGAAGATGTGAGGCAGTCTCTTTCAGGCCTGAAGATGTCAGGCAGTCTCTTTCAGGCCTGAAGATGTGAGGCAGTCTCTCTCAGGCCTGAAGATGTGAGGCAGTCTCTCTCAGGCCTGAAGATGTGAGGCAGTCTCTCCCAGGCCTGAAGATGTGAGGCAGTCTCTCCCAGGCCTGAAGATGTGAGGCAGTCTCTCTCAGGCCTGAAGATGTGAGGCAGTCTCTTTCAGGCCTGAAGATGTGAGGCAGTCTCTCTCAGGCCTGAAGATGTGAGGCAGTCTCTCTCAGGCCTGAAGATGTGAGGCAGTCTCTTTCAGGCCTGAAGATGTGAGGCAGTCTCTCTCAGGCCTGAAGATGTGAGGCAGTCTCTTTCAGGCCTGAAGATGTGAGGCAGTCTCTTTCAGGCCTGAAGATGTGAGGCAGTCTCTCTCAGGCCTGAAGATGTGAGGCAGTCTCTCCCAGGCCTGAAGATGTGAGGCAGTCTCTCTCAGGCCTGAAGATGTGAGGCAGTCTCTCCCAGGCCTGAAGATGTGAGGCAGTCTCTCTCAGGCCTGAAGATGTGAGGCAGTCTCTCCCAGGCCTGAAGATGTGAGGTAGTCTCTCTCAGGCCTGAAGATGTGAGGCAGTCTTTCTCAGGCCTGAAGATGTGAGGCAGTCTCCCAGGCCTGAAGATGTGAGGCAGTCTCTCTCAGGCCTGAAGATGTGAGGCAGTCTCTCTCAGGCCTGAAAATGTGAGGCAGTCTCTCTCAGGCTTGAAGATGTGAGGCAGTCTCTCAGGCCAAGGAGAGAGACAGTGTGCAGGTCAAAGTGATTTGTTTATCTGGTGCACTGTGTTTATCTGGTAAACTGTGGAACACAAGGTCATTCTGAACCTTTTGATTCTTAGAACATGGATCTAAACGACAGCTTCGTACAGTGGTAGGCATCCAATAATATAAAATATTGTGTTTGGTGGTGGCATTTGATCAACAGACAAATGTTGCAGGGTGGAGACAAAGAGAGAAAGCAGGCGAGAGAGAGAGAGCAAGAGAAAGAGAGACACAGTGAGAGACACAGAGACAGAGAGAGAGAGAGACAGAGAGAGAGAGAGAGAGAGAGAGAGAGAGAGAGAGAGAGAGAGAGAGAGAACGAGAGAACGAGAGAACGAGAGAACGAGAAGAACGAACCATAAAGGCAGAGGTATTGGAGCGTTTCCCATGGAACCTGGCGACAGACTTCTAAGAGGCTGACAGCTGTGCAGCATCTTCTATTAGAGGACAACTTAGGTATCACCTTGTCTTGTGTACAGTACTGTGCACCTGTCCACAACCACACACTGAAGCGGGAGACCACATCTGTCTGGGACAGTTTACCTTCTTGCGTAACCTGATACATCTGGTGGAGTGAGCATAACACGCTAGAATAATAATGAAACAAAGAAAAGGAACTGGGTTAGAACTGCAAGTGTGTGTTCACTCGCTACAGTGCATAGAGATACTGAGCTACTTATCATTCCAATGTTCTCAAAGATGATTTCAAAAAAATCTACAAACCATTTTTCCGTCCATCACTCCACCCTCTCCTGCTCCCTGTCTCTGTTTAATTAAAATGATGACAAGAGCCAGTGACTGAAGGGGTAGCAGCAATTTATAAAAGTGATATCTTTCTGACTGGGCCCTTGTGTCCACAGCCCGGCACTTAGCATAATCACAACTCACTGAGGGGGGGAGCCAGGCTGGAGATGGGGGGGATGAGTAGAGACCCACAACACTGACCACACTACACTGACCACACTACACTGACCACACTACACTGACCACACTACACTGACCACACACTACACTGACCACACTACACTGACCACACTACACTGACCACACTACACTGAGCACACTACACTGACCACACTACACTGACCACACAACACTGACCACACTACACTGACCACACACTACACTGACCACACTACACTGACCACACTACACTGACCACACACTACACTGACCACACTACACTGACCACACTACACTGACCACACTACACTGACCACACAACACTGACCACACTACACTGACCACACTACACTGACCACACTACACTGAGCACACTACACTGACCACACACAACACTGACCACACTACACTGACCACACTACACTGACCACACTACACTGACCACACACAACACTGACCACACTACACTGACCACACTACACTGACCACACTACACTGACCACACACTACACTGACCACACTACACTGACCACACACTACACTGACCACACTACACTGACCACACACTACACTGACCACACACTACACTGACCACACTACACTGACCACACTACACTGAGCACACTACACTGACCACACTACACTGACCACACAACACTGACCACACTACACTGACCACACACTACACTGACCACACTACACTGACCACACTACACTGACCACACTACACTGACCACACACTACACAGAGCACACTACACTGACCACACTACACTGACCACACTACACTGACCACACTACACTGACCACACAACACTGACCACACTACACTGACCACACTACACTGACCACACTACACTGAGCACACTACACTGACCACACACAACACTGAACACACTACACTGACCACACTACACTGACCACACTACACTGACCACACACAACACTGACCACACTACACTGACCACACTACACTGACCACACTACACTGACCACACACTACACTGACCACACTACACTGACCACACTACACTGACCACACACTACACTGACCACACTACACTGACCACACACTACACTGACCACACACTACACTGACCACACTACACTGACCACACTACACTGACCACACTACACTGACCACACACTACACTGAGCACACTACACTGACCACACTACACTGACCACACTACACTGACCACACTACACTGACCACACACTACACTGAGCACACTACACTGACCACACTACACTGACCACACTACACTGACCACACTACACTGACCACACACTACACTGAGCACACTACACTGACCACACTACACTGACCACACTACACTGACCACACACTACACTGAGCACACTACACTGACCACACACTACACTGAGCACACACTACACTGAGCACACACTACACTGACCACACTACACTGACCACACTACACTGAGCACACTACACTGACCACACTACACTGACCACACTTTCCACACTACACTGACCACACTACACTGACCACACTACACTGACCACACTACACTTTCCACACTACACTGACCACACTACACTGACCACACTACACTGACCACACTACACTGAGCACACTACACTGACCACACTACACTGCCCACACTACACTGACCACACTACACTGACCACACTACACTGCCCACACTACACTGACCACACACTACACTGACCACACTACACTGACCACACTACACTGCCCACACTACACTGACCACACACTACACTGAGCACACTACACTGACCACACACAACACTGAACACACTACACTGACCACACTACACTGACCACACTACACTGACCACACACTACACTGACCACACTACACTGACCACACTACACTGACCACACTACACTGACCACACACTACACTGACCACACTACACTGACCACACTACACTGCCCACACTACACTGACCACACACTACACTGAGCACACAGCTGTTGTACTCCTGGTTCGGCTGGGTGACCTGGACACACCAGCTGACTCAGACAGCAGATCATTGGAGCTCATGTTTAAACAGGTACAACACAGAACACCAGCTTATAATTAACTATTTGATCATGAGCGGAGATTTACTGTTTTCCACATGGTTACCTTTTGGGATGCGTAGTAAATTAAGATAAATATATCCAGTAGGTGATTGTAATGTTCTTCCAGTTGCACTAAAACTTTCAGCAGCTCTCTGTATCAGCATTAATCACAACTTAAGATTTTTGAGGAGAAAATAAAGCAGTTAATTATCGTTATAACTATAATTCTACTAATGAGGCTGTTTTCTACTCAATTAATATTTAACATTTTCTTAATTTAGTTGGGCTGTTTCCCCCATACAAAGCCACATTCAATATGCAGTATTTGTAAGAACATCACAAAATGAAGGCTCTGAAGGGATAGGATCAATGAGTCTGTATCTACCAGCACAGTGCAAAGCCCAATGAATCTGTATCTACCAGCACAGTGCAAGGCCCGTCTTAGCTACTGCAAAATAACATCCCAATTAGTGTCCACAGTGTCATACATCTACCAATGTCATGGGTGCCCTCTCTTACACAACAGTGCTACAACAATATCTCCAATACCAGGCCTACATTTAGGTCTGTTTTATAACGATGAAATCATTGCAGCATGCTATCCACTTCACAGCTTCAACAAACTCCACGCGACTGACATCCAAATTTGCTATTTACACAATTTACTTGAGCACCACTTCAATTCGGATATTTCTATACACTTTTTTTCAAACGTACTCTCTTTTGGCTACGGATCACGGGGAGCTGTCTAGCTTCCATCCATCATGGAGAAGTTTGCCAAACACAACAACATTGTGGGAGTAGCTAGATGTATGACCGACACTGGCTGCCACAGAGATAGAATGGATGCTTCTTCCTTGGAATGAGCCCTTAAAAAGACATTATGCAGCTCAGTCTCTCCCTCGTAAACAGAGGCTCTGGGGACGACGCTGATCGTGGCAAGCCATCCCCGGCCGCTCCGCATCGAGACCGTCACGTCGGCGGTGACAAATGATGTTCCGGCGTGTTCGTGGCGGCTCACGCCAGGCGCAGTACGACACAGGCCTTCACTTGGAGAGAGGAAAGCGGAAAAATGTATCTTTTACCAACGTCGGAAAATCTGTCTGATTTAAAAACGAAATTGAAAGCAGAAGTGCCAGTCAGGGCCAGTGTGGAGTGAGGAGAATGTGTTTGTCTCGTCGAAACCGGACCCGTAACGTAATACAACTCTATAAGGCCAAGGGACGCAACAAAACAAGCCTCACAGATGGAATCGGTCAACAAACATGTAAGGGTCCTGTTAAAATTGACTGTCTGCTATCGTCAAAAGCAAAACAGATCACATGAAAGAGACATTTCTTGAAAGACAGGCCACTGTGAAAAACGATGGTGGTTGCGAGGGTAGTTTGGGGGGTGGGGTGCCACAGCAATCTGCAACTGAAGATTCTCTCTGCTATCAAGATTCACAGACATCCTGCTGGCCAGCCCAGACGAGCTCTGTCTGAAACAGGAACAAGACGGCCATAAATCAGTCGCCTGGGAACTCAAACATGCTTAAACATGAGTCCTGGTGGGGGGGGGGGGATCATCCCAGCGCCAACACTTCTCACCCTGCACTGCAGACCCATTCATCACCACGCAGCGCAGACACCTCCAGCAGATGCCACGCGTCCTGTAATGGCTTTGCGTCCAGGTTTCGTCTGCCATGCGCTAGCTTATCACGAGCGATGAAATGATTACTAAAGGGTCACGTGTACCAACCCCCGGACTCTGCGACAGCCACGCGGAGAGGTGCAGCCTTCGTGTGGTCGACTCAACGCCACCTCCACCTCTGTGACAGGCGGGACGTTGAGGTAAAACACCAGCGGTAATGAGGCCAACATGGACACTAGAACTCTGACATGTCTATACCTGGAGCTGGGTCATGAACTCCCTCTGTCACCGTGGGTACGGGGGAGACAGTCCCATACCTTAACGTGCTGGCAGTTGAGCCCAAACTACCCCGACAGCCTGTGACTGTTCCTCTCCTCTCCCTGACATGGCTCACATGCACACACATAATGACCTGTCACTGGCCTGTCTCCCGGGAGAAGCCAATGAAGACAATAAGGAAATGACACGCCTGCATTCAAACAGCCCATTCTAGGGAATGAACACACACCTATCCCCCCCCCAATGCTCTGCAGGATGTATTTCATCCATCCTGACTTGGCGGTAGTGCATTTGTATTACAGCTGTTTTGAGATGAGCATTTAATATCGTTACTGGCACTTTTCCCTTCTCTATGCGGAGGAGTATATGTATGATTTGATCATGTATCTTCATCCTTCACTGGTGCCCTCAACTTGTGGATTATCTATGTTACATAAAGTGACTCCAAACTCGGGTTGAAAGACTTACTGTCTTTACATTACAGTGAAGGTCCTAACTGAAATCTGACTTTTCATATTCGCCTCACACTTAAAACAATCCTTCCTAAGCAAAGCCTTATAATACATTTAACAAATAATAAGTTGTTAGTTAATCAATCAAATAAACTTGGATTCTTTCCACTTACATATTAATCAACTCAAGAAGTGTAACTTTAACAGAGCAGGAATCACAGGCTCCTCATGTTGAAGTGACAGCACACAGGCCTGTGAACTCCTAGTCAACTGTACCACCCACTGTTGAGGATGATTCTCACTCCCAGGTGGGTCTAGATTCACCGTGAACAGCCTGGGAGTCAGCTCTTCATTACTGATTAAACGTTGCCCTTAATTGGTTTCGTAATGGCGGCAGTAGAAAGAAGTGCTGATGTTCAAAGGACAAGGTCACATTGCTGTGTGACTTTGATGTCAAATAGCCTCAAAGCGATGACACCCGCCTCCAGTAGCGTTCTTGGTTTACAGGAAGCAGTCAAGGCTTCTGTCACGGCTGAGTAATATCGACTGTGAGCCCCTTCTCTTCCCCCAGCCTTCACACAGCCTGTGTCCTGTTCACTTCCTGTGGTTTATGCTGGTACTTCCCATTGATTTTGGAAGGGTTTCCAAAGATTTAATTACACAAGTAACACATAAACTGTCCCATGCCAATAGTAGTTACAGCCTGAGAAAAATACAGCTGTGCCTGTTAAAAAGAATGGCCGTTGAAGGCGAGTGAGGCAATCGCTTAGTTTACTGGTGTAAAAGCACTCCGTGTTCCACAGTCCACAGGACTCTGCTGGGTTTGTTCGCCTCATCCGGTACGCAAGGCAGATGACAGGACACCCCAGAGCGGAGCAATAATAACTTAGCTGCTGAAGTTTAATCAGCGGAAGCAATCCAACACATCCTGCCTTGCTCATTTGCAGCAATTAGTCAAAGTCACATCCACTCACCTCTCAAACTGGGTTCCTGCAGTTCAATGGCCAAACAGTTTCCCTCCGCAAATGCTAACGACCGCAGGGGTCAGCTTGTTGTGTCTAAACGCGATCATCAACCACCAACTACGGTTCGAAGGCGCGTGAGGTATTAAAAGCGTCTGTTAAAGTTAACAATGTAGGTTTGTGGCTCTCTCATGGATTGAATTGTTTTTTTAAACAATGAACGACTCAAGTTCCAAGAAATTGGTATACTGGCTTCTCGGACCACAAGATCCATCCATCCATCGATTAATTACGTAAATGGAGGAAAAGAGTTTTCTTGCAAATACTGGCGGTAGGCCTACTAAAGGACAGGAGGTGAAAACCCTGAAATGGATTTAAATTATGGCTTTCAAGGTGCATCCACTTAATTCTATTACATGACCGCCGTAAATTCCACACCCTCGTACCGCCACTGCTTTTCATCACGTTATATCTTCTTGTCGATTTCCCTGGCGTGGACGGCCTCCGCTCTGGAGCCGTCTCCAAACCAAGGGGAGGTTTCGACCCGCTCCCCCCCCCGCCGGCAGAGCATGTCAACCGCATGTGATCACTTGCTCAGAACTGGGACATTTACATTCTTACCTACAGGTGCAGCAGCGTGAGGGGAGGCCAACATGCCAGTCATTTTTCCCAGGAGAAATCACACCAATTGCCATTTGGAAAATGAATTCAGTGACCTATGATAATGGAATATTCATTTGCACTGTGCTTGCTGTGCTTGAACTCGGAATGAGAGCTTTTCTTTTAGCCTTTCACTCATGCAGAATTCATTTGTGATAATTATCACAAGACCACAAAAAAATGACCAAAGGAGGAGATCACGAAACACAAAATGTGATGATAAAGACCAAGCATTTGATGCAGTGCCAAAGTAGTAGTCGTGCACAAACAACAGAGCCACACATAAAGAACTTAGGATTCAGTGAACAACACTAGTGATTTGGCTTGACAGGTTTCAATACAGGACACAGAACACTGAATATGCCTATACATCCATCAGAGATAAAGTATATAGCTTTCACCGCTCACACACAGACTGCCATATGAAACAGAGAGTGTAGTCATTTGAGAGTATACTGTAGACTCAAAGGAGACAAACCTGACATATAGCCTATCCCTAGAGGGGGTGGAGAAGGGAGGGGGGGTACAGATTTAAAAATAGCAAGCTTGCTTTCATTTGAAAACTATTTTTCTACAAGGCAGTTCTTACTCTTCAAAAAGAGAGGAGTCTGACTTCTGATAATGATGGCGTATCATGCAGGCGATGATAGCTGTGTCAAGTCACTGGTAGCAAGGAAAATCTTTGATATCACTGAAATGTGTAGCATCGTGACAATCCCAGAAGGACAGGAGCTTTTGATCAGAATGACAGCAGATCCACGGCAGATAGCGTTTCATTACAACTGACATATTCACATCCGAGCACGAGGCACAGTAACTGTAACTCAATCCTGTCAGGAGATGAGGAATATCAAAATTCAAACCACTAACTGTCTGGATTTCATCTCTAGGCAAATCAATATTCAAACACACACACACACTTTATAAAAATAAAATATACCTTTAAAATACAGTACAAAGATGATCCTTGCAGGACAGCCAGTGTGAAAGCTCCTGACTGTGTTGGTAACCCCACAGCGAGCAAGGTCACATTTCTGCAGCCTGATAGACCAGGGCTTCAGTTCTGCAGCTTAATTAGTTTTAAACAAGTCTGTTATGCAGCTGGATCAAAACACACGATCTGCGACACTTCATCTCATTTCACACAAGACGACAGTGGTCCTCGGGTTCTCAAACTGTCTGTTTTCATGTAATCTTTCTGGTAATTTGAATACAGACAAGGGAAGTCTCTAAACAACTTTGTGAAATATAAAATACTGATATGACTGCTCAGTAGTCAAATCTTGATAAAGCACAATAATTATAATTATAATAAATGCCTAAGTTGTATGTTTTTCACATAAAGAGTCAGACATTTAGACGAAGGTTCGCTGCAGGAAAGACTCACATAAACTGTAAACACAAGTCTCATTTGGAGACATGTTGAACTAGTAAATTGTTGTTGATCGTATTCAGTAATGATGTCTACTGGTTGTTTAAGGTCAACAACATTAACTGTAACTATATGTACAGGGAGTTAAACATAAATATGATCCCCCGATACTCAATTATATTACCATAAATCAGTTAAATATCTGAACATAATCTCCTCCACAGGCCTAGTTTGTGGCATATGGCCTACCAATAAGGCTATGGGGGGAAATGTACATAAACAAAAAATGTGCTGAAATATCCCATTAATATTTTTGATGGGTATTGTGTTATCAACTCCGAACATAAAGAAACCTAAAGCTTCAACTAATCCAAAGTTAAGTAAGGGTTAAAAAGTCAGTCGATATGGCAGCACACTGGCTCTTAAATGATCATCCTGAGCTAAAACAGGGTAAAACTATGATTTTTACAATACAGCCAAACGGTGGTTATCTCTATAGAATTCTCTGGCAAGTTTCCCCCAGTTCAAATGCCAGTTTTTTAATGGCTACAAATTATAATTCGGCAGTAATCTGTACGAAACCGGAGTTCAGTTTTGCTAACTATACCCCGATATCCTCTCAGGAGAGCGTTAACAGGCGATCCGCGACGTGTTACCTTAGCAACGTCTAAAAATGCAGCCGGGAGCAGCGAGGCAGCGACAGGCGGGCAAACTGGGCTCTTTGCAGCGCGTGTGACATGATTGACAGAAATAGTACAAAGCACCGTCACTGGAAGCAGCTGGGGCAGCTGAGATTCACCGTTAAAATGTGGGATTACAGGCGGTGTGGATGCCGAGGGTTCAACAGGACGCGTCGTGATCCCAAGATTTAATAATCTTGTTTACAGAGATAATGCGCTGCTGCTCAGACTGCCTCAGCAAGAAAATGAAATTAGAAACGCAAGAGTGAATTGTTTTCCTATTATGAATGTGAATTAAGTAATACAATATTGTGAATTCAAATTGAATAGTAGGTAACAAGATAGCTAGTTTCTGAAAATAGTAATCACTGAACATGGGGGTTCAACAGAACACATCCCAATTTCAAATAATTATTTGAAATAAGATCATGTAAAATGTGGAAAATACAAAAAAAAGTGTGAGGAGACCTATGTTGTTGTGGCCCATCACATTTATACAGAGATTAGGAGAGAATTCCTCAGTTAATTCTCGGGTCCTCGTGTTATCAGGGGGTGCCCTTGGTGCGCCTGTGTCATTCATCATCTTTTAAGCAGGGTTGCAATGGGAGCTCGTCCTGGGTGCTGAGCTGCAGGATGTTTAAGCAGAACTGTGGCCCAGACAGTCAGCCAGCCAGTCAGCCAGCCAGCCAGCCAGCCAGCTTGCCCGCGGCTCTGGGTCATATTTCATCATTTAAGCAGAGCATCCTTTCCTGCTCCCTGCTGCCTGGCTGAGATGAGAGATATCAGGGATCCCAGGACTGTCCAGGGCCTGTTCATCTCACCCAGGGCTGAGTGGGGCCTGTTCATCTAACCCAGGGCTGAGTGGGGCCTGTTCATCTAACCCAGGGCTGAGTGGGGCCTGTTCATCTAACTCTCCAAGGACCACACCTGAGCTCATTGCTGACCTGCCCACTGCTGACTGGGGGGCAGGAGGGGGGCTGACCTGCCCACTGCTGACTGGGGGGCAGGAGGGGGGCTGACCTGCCCACTGCTGACTGGGGGGCAAGAGGGGGGCTGACCTGCCCACTGCTGACTGGGGGGCAGGAGGGGGGCTGACCTGCCCACTGCTGACTGGGGGGCAGGAGGGGGGCTGACCTGCCCACTGCTGACTGGGGGGCAGGAGGGGGGCTGACCTGCCCACTGCTGACTGGGGGGCAGGAGGGGGGCTGACCTGCCCACTGCTGACTGGGGGGCAGGAGGGGGGCTGACCTGCCCACTGCTGACTGGGGGGCAGGAGGGGGGCTGACCTGCCCATTGCTGACTCTTCAACATTGATCTTCATCGACAGGAGAGAACCCCCTCAAGATGCCCCGTCTCCATGTCAACAGGAGGTGGTGGAACACCTGGTTCAAACTAATTCAATCGCACATTAGTGACATGAGAAACAATGAGGTCTAACCCAAGTTGAAAGGCAGATTCTGTTTAACAGAAATACTGCAGGGTCTGTTTTTAATCTGACGCCAGGGGAAAATGTCTTAGTGATTAAACCACAAAAAGCAATGAATCTTACAACATCATCCATGCACCATAGTGGTTGGTAAAAACAGGACTGATCACTGTTTTCCAGCAGACAGTGTGAGCTACAGCCAGCATGACGGCTTAGCTAAATGTGTCTCCCTCTCTCTCATGTCATAAAGCCATGAGACCCCCATGTTTCCCTAGGCAACGCAGTCGGCTTCTCATTTCATGACATGAGAACAGGACACACTACATTCAAAATAATCAAACAATAATGTTACAAACAGAATTTCCCATTACACCCCATCACCCAAAAATTCCTATTTCCTTTTCGGCGATGACTGACAGCTACAGATTCCATCGCCCTCAATTTCCCTCCAAACAGAGGAGAAAGGAGAAGTGAGCGAACAGCCCAGGAGCCCTTCCGGATCCGTGCCTCCAGTCTGAGATAGCTGAATGCTTATTGGCCCTTTCCAGAGCTATCACCTGTGATGGCCCAAACTCACATGTTCACCTGCGGCACCATATTTGTCCTCACAACAGAGGTCCTCACAAAGTCCTGAATAAAGAAGGAGAGGAGGGAGAGGAGGCAGAGGGGGGAGGGGAGAGGCAGAGGGGGTGAGGGGGGAGGCAGAGAGGGTGAGGGAGGAGGGTGAGGGGGGAGGCAGAGGGGGTGAGGGGGGAGGCAGAGTGGGTGAGGGGGAAGTCAGAGAGGGTGAGGGAGGAGGCAGAGAGGGTGAGGGGGGAGTCAGAGAGGGTGAGGGGGGAGAAAGAGGGGGTGAGGGAGGAGGCAGAGGGGGTGAGGGGGGAGGCAGAGAGGGTGAGGGGGGAGACAGAGACGGTGAAGGGGGAGGCAGAGAGGGTGAGGGGGAGGCAGAGGGGGTGAGGGGGGAGGCAAAGGGGGTGATGGGGGAGGCAGAGGGCTCCCACTTCCTGCCCTGCCCTGGGCCAGACCCCCCAGGAGCACAAACCACCAGACCTAAAATAACACCTCCCCACTTGCCTGCCTGCCTCTTTCCTCCGCCTCTCCCTCCGCCTCTCCCCCTGCCAGAACAGGAGAGAGAGAGAGAACGGGAAAGAGGGGACGAGATATAGTAAGGGAGAGGGGAAAGCTGCGGCACATCGACTCGTCCCTGAACACCAGAGGAAGGGCCGTCTCGCTTAGTGGAGGGTTATAAATACCTCCATCTGTACCGGAGGAGCCCCCCTACCCCACACCTCCATCTGTACCGGAGGAGCCCCCCTACCCCACACCTCCATCTGTACCGGAGGAGCCCCCCTACCCCACACCTCCATCTGTACCGGAGGAGCCCCCCTACCCTACACCTCCATCTCTACCGGAGGAGCCCCCCTACCCCACACCTCCATCTGTACCGGAGGAGCCCCCCTACCCTACACCTCCATCTCTACCGGAGGAGCCCGCCTACCCTACACCTCCATCTATACCGGAGGAGCCCCCCTACCCCACACCTCCATCTCTACCGGAGGAGCCCCCCACACCTCCATCTGTACCGGAGGAGCCCCCCTACCCTACACCTCCATCTATACCGGAGGAGCCCCCCTACCCCACACCTCCATCTCTACCGGAGGAGCCCCCCACACCTCCATCTCTACCGGAGGAGCCCGCCTACCCCACACCGCCCCCTGCCAGCTCCATAGGTGCTGAGAAGAACCAGGAAACACACAACACTGACACAAAAACAAACCCTTGCCCGGCCACTTTACTGTACGTGCGTGTGTATGGATCCTGGGGCCTACGCATCCCAATGCACTGAAGGCTTGTTTTCCCCCTCGAGTGGGAAAAAGCATCCTTCAGGCTGCTTACCAATGGATGGTTTCCACCCTTGCCGAGTCTCTAGTTTAAAATACAGTTCTAAATATTGAGTGCCCAGACCTCCATAACGTGTCCTCTCTCCCTGGCTGCTGTAAGAACGTGTGAGCTGAAGACTTAATCACAGGAATTATGTGCAAATGCTGCCAACGCACAGCGATACAATCCATTTTTAAGTTGAAGTATTCTTGCCAAGCCAGAAGAGAGTGGGCCTCTAGCCTCCCACTAAGGGTAAGCCACGCTACAAAGCATGAAGCATTGAACATTTCAGAGGACACAGTTAAAGCTGAATCTGCCCAGATTCCAAAGTTATTTCAGGAAAATGCAAAGACAAACACTGGCTAATTACAGTATCACAGTGCTTTTGAAAAAAATCACAATCAATCTCTCAACCTCGACTACAGAGCCAGAGATGAGTTACCTGGCTTTAGCTTCAATAAGCATATAGGTAACTCTCCAGTCTCCCTCACCCCCCCCCCCCCCCCCCCCCCCTTCTCCCACACAAATGCCTGTTATTGTCCTCAAGCAGAGCTTCTTATTAGCGGCTTAGTGTGTTGACAGTGCCACGCTGGCTCTTAATCTGCAGCCCTCATATCACCACACTGGTCTGACAACGACACTGCAAACCTTGGTCCAATTAGCATAATCATGCTAAAACACAAGTGCTGGGGACTTTTAACACAACAGCCTGGGGGATAGCGTGTGGGAAAATATGCAGGATTACAGAGCAGTGGATTACAGACCACAAATTACACAATGGGACCCAAAGAAAGAGTAGGTAGATGAGTTTCTAACTTCACCCTCATGTGTGTTTGGGTCGTGAGCACCATCCATGCACCCTCATCAAACCAGGCACAGCCATTCAAGAAACGGTTTCCACTCTGTGTGAAAGGTGAACTTCAAATCCCCAGGGTTACAACTTTAGCTCTTTTAACCACAATCCTTCTGGGGCCGTTGGATAATACTATCTCCATCTTTAAAATGTGTCACTGTACCACTCCAAATGATAAATCCTTGCCCCTCTGGCATACGAAACACCAATTTCCTTCCATCCACAGCCCAATTTCAACTTAAAGCTTTTATCCTGCCCTCAATATGTCAAGAGAGTAACCTGCTCACAACGCTCTCTTGGTGTGGGAAGGGTGGCGGCACTGTTAACTGGAGAAATGAGGAAATATTTCATGTCGAGGTAATTCCCATTTCATCCCCTGCTTTCCTGATAGATGTGAATGCCAGAAAACCAGCTTTGATGTTTGTACAATTACACGGCATATGAATGAGGGGAATATCTCTTCGGCACATAAGCAAAATACCCGCTGGGTCAGATGACAGGGTTGCCTTGTAATGAACAACATCATTTGTGTAGAGAGACCAGCGCTCATCCACATCTCCTCATGCAGAGAGCCTTCTGAACACGTACATCAGGAGAATCAGCAGGCAGGCGGAGATAGAAAGAGGGAGAGAGAGGGAGGGAGGGAGATGGAGATGGAGATGGAGATGGAGAGCGAGAGAGAGAGAGAGAGAGGGAGATGGAGATGGAGAGAGAGAGAGAGAGAGAGAGAGAGAGAGAGAGAGAGAGAGAGAGAGAGAGAGAGAGAGAGAGAGAGAGAGAGAGAGAGAGAGAGAGAGAAAGACGGAGATGGAGAAAGAGAAAGAGAGAGAGGGAGGGAGGGAGGGAGATGGAGAGAAAGAGATGGAAAAAGAGAGAGAGAGAGAACAACATAAACACTGAGCTGTGCTGGCAGATATGAATTAAAATGAAAAGACATCACGACAGCCAAGTGGGCATTTTTTTCCCTGTCCCCCTTCCATTCCCCCCCCCCCCCCCCCCTTTTCCCCCATTCTAGGAAAACCTGTTATCTCCAATGTTTCATCTAAATGCAGTCCTACTTCATTGTCTTGATACGAGCCATCCTAGACTCTGACTTACAGCAGGGCCTGTGTTCGGGCCACGGCATGCATCACAGCAGAGAGACTGCAGCACCAGCATCTGTGATCAAGTGAAACCCAAACACATAGCTCATTCCTGCACCTGCAGACGTTCCTTCAATCTGCCCCGACTCTCAAAAGGTTCTTATTACCCCGGCCTGCCTCTGCTCTCTTCATATCTCAGGTTGACACATACAACCACTAAAGGAGTAAAGGTACTTGGCCATTTTTCCTCAGTCGACTGTGTGGAATTTTAGCCCAATCAACTTTTCGGAGGGGCGCCCAGGTTCAAGGCGAACTATCTGAACGTAGAATTGACCAAAAGGCGGAGGCATTCATTCATCACATCTGATAAGTGGAATTGAACAGGGAGCCAGAGCCCAATGGGAGCAGCTGTAGAAGGGAGAGGAAGCTCTGCAGAGTGGACTACAGAGCCACTGGGTTTAGCCCCGACATCCTTGGAAGTATATATCACAATATCAGGTTAGTATCCAGCACGCTCAAAGTACATGTTGACTTCTTAGACCAACGGTTAGACCAAGTACTAGATGAATTGAGGTTAGGGTTATTAATTCCTATTATATAAAGAGCTCACCGGTATTCATTTATATAGGTCATAAAATTGTGTGAGATTGTGTGGAAATGTGTTTCCAACTCCAACACATGAATGAGAAGCATCGTTCTGCAGATGAGGCAGGTTCCACACCATGTCCTTGACAGGACAGAAGGATAGTTTGTTGTGAACGTCTTTATGCTATGCTAACATGGCTACAGCTAACATGGATATTATTGGTTGATAGCCCATGCTTGCTGGTCACTGAAAGGTCCTCTTTAAGGTTATATAGAAACAATTTATATGATGAGGAATCTAGAAATTGGAGGATTTAAGGTCCATTGACTTAGAGATCAGGATACATAATACAAAGCCTAATTGTGTGTAAATAAAGTCTCGAATGACACTGACAATCGTAAATGCCATGGTCATAGAGACATTATCTGTAAAACACACACAGAAAACAAATCCACAAGAGAAAAGATAAAGCAGCCTTGATCCCAAAGATGGCAGCGATTCCTCAGATGAAGTACATTTCTTTTTTTATGTCTTTAAGTGTCCAGTACATGTGAATATTTACTGCATAATTAGCATGGAGGACCATAAATGTTAAAGCAAAGTGAAGATATGAATACTTAATTTACTGCTCTAATGAACAGGAAGTCAAAAATATATAAATATTTATAGAGTGATGAGATTTCACAGGGCATTAAATTAATGTACTAATTCAGTCCATTCTTATCAGCAAGCTGAATAAAATATCTTGCTCTCAGCATCCGAACGCTGGGTTTGAGACTGTGTCTTTCGTCCAAGAAAAATGTTAAGCACCGGTGAAGGTGTGAGTGTGTGTCAAAACCGGATATCCTTATCTTAGAGGGCATGGCCTGCTTTTAGTGGAGGCCATTACCCAGCTATCATACCCCCTCTGCACTCACACAAATGACAGATAATGACACTATTACTCCGACCAGGCAGCGCACATGTCAAAACATCCCAATCAAGGAGAGGATAACCAGATTGATCTCTAATGGCGAAACAAACTCTCCCTCCCTCTCCCTCCCTCCCTCCCTCCCTCTCTCCCTCTCTCCCTCTCTCCCTCTCTCCCTCTCTCCCTCCCTCCCTCCCTCGCTCCCTCCCTCCCTCCCTCCCACCCTCCCTCCCTCCCTCCCTCCCTCCCCCCTCACCTCCCTCCCTCTACCTCCCTCCCCTCTGAAGACCGAGCCAAGGACCTCCATCCTGTCTGTCCGCTCCACCTACCTCCGGGCACAGCCGTCCGACCAACAAGTCTGCAGAGCGCTGATTGTCAGCTCTGAGTCTTTCTGAGCATCTCAGAGGGGGTTGTCCCCGCTCTCCGCAGCCTGTCTTTGTAACCCCAATCCTGGAACAATAACGGCTTTGGTCACAGGCTGCTAAAACTCAGCTTGACAAAGCCTGGATGAGGAAGAAGCTCGGTGAGCTGTTACCAAACCGGATTCTGTTGATGCTAATTACACACAAACTCAATACAGTCCAGGCTGAATCTATCCTACCACTTCCTGACATCTACACTTCAAAGCGACAGGAAGGCAGTACTGTACAGTGCTCAAGACGTCAAGCTTTTGAAGGTTTACATGGCTGCTGCGTTGGTCCATGAATATTCAGAACTGGAAAAACTTTTACCTCAAACTTTTGCTCACACCCCCGCCCCCTTGTTTCCAAAGATGGTAATCTGCCCAAAAATACTTGTCATAAACAAAGCTAGCGTTTCAAGCAGCAGCACTATTCATCTCTTACAACACCTATTTATAACCTGGGAGAAACATTCCTACCCTTCAAGAGGAAAATTATGTTTTGCAGAAATCTGTTTCTCAGCCTGCTCAGACAAAAATGGTTATGTTCACGGTAGAACATAAAATCAATCAGGTTTGTAATGGGCTACACAGAGAGAGTGACAAACAGCCGTAAAGCAGCGGATGGCGTTCTGTATATGCACTCCTAACAATGGTTACAGAGGCTTTTTCCATACACACTGCAGCCTGAAAATGAGAAACATTCTGTAAATAAGATATTACTCTATGGACTATAATATTCCCTCGGACAATTTGCTTTTAAAATGAGTGCCAATTATAAGTGGACATCAGTCTCCAGTGTACCAAAGCAACACCACATTTTACATTTAAATACAGGTTGAAATTCCTGGCAGATGAGAAATAAAGATTTTTTTTTTTTTTTTTTTTTTTTTTTTTTTTTTTTACTCTGGGGCAGTCGATATATCTATTTCACAGTATTGCTCTCACAGGTATCTATTAGCCTTAAGATGAACCTTCCTCCCTCAGTTGACTCAATCTACTCTGGAAATGGATGGACATGCAAACCCCCCAAAATAAGAATTACCTACAAAGTGTGATTCTGGCTATGATAAAATATGCATGGGTGACTATGCATCATGACTAGAGGCGTAATATATATTTTACAGTATTCAGCACGCAGTAAACAAGAGTTGGCGACACACAGCGCACCATGAAGCCCTCGATGAAGGCCTTGTCTCTACCCTCCCGGCACGACCCGTCCTCTCCTTCTGACTGGTGGCCCTGCTCCTGTTGACATCATCTGAGCTATGAACCCTGGAGTCAGCTCTCGGGGTGTACCCCCGGGGAGGGCTACGAACAGTCCCGAGGTATCCCTAGTTCCCCGCAGGTGACCTGCTAAATTAGAGTTTTTGGGGTGAAGGGAAAAAATATTTCAACCCACGGGGCGGCTAGCGGTTCAGAAATAATATATTGCGGGTCGGAAACGTTATTAATATAAAATGTTTCAAGATGTGTTTAATGTTACTTTAATTAATACTTAAGTACAAGGGCGTAGGTTTGGTTTGAACATTGGTGGGGACACAGTATAACCATTGCATTTGCTATCGATGCTCCTGCCTGTTGCTAAAAGCATGAGCAGAAAGCGTTTCTGCAAACACACACACACAAGATACTGCATGACATATAATAGTGCCACACAATTAATAAATCCTTAAGGGACATCAGAGGAATATTAGCCAACGTTTGGACTCTAAACAAATTCAATAAATCTGTTCCTTTTTTTAACGGGTAAGGATTGAACAGTTTTCGGGGGGGAAATCTGTCCTTATGTCGGGTGTCGGTTTGGTCTCAGAATTGATGTTGCCTGCGTGGTTCGGTTACGGCTCCACAGAACGAAGCCGTGCAGGACTGCAGGACTCTAGTAAGAACACACCTGTTCAGGCCACACGGAAACATCAAAACCTGAAGCAAAGCCAAAGAAAACAAACACGCCGTGTAGTCGTGTTTTCAGGCGGGGAGTCGGTACACGCAGTCAAGAGTCCTCAGGGACCAGCGCCTGGCTTCCTGCTGCGATCCAGAACAGAGAGGGTCTGAATGAGCCAGCGATGAAGGGAGTCTTGGTATCGGAGCTCTCTAATTGGGGCCGCGGTAATCGCCTTCGTCTCTGCGGTCGAGCCATGTCAACAGGCTCTCGGCTGTGGTGAGAGTGTGTGTGTGTGTGTGTGTGTGTGTGTGTGTGTGTGTGTGTGTGTGTGTGTGTGAGTTTATGTATGTGTGTGTGTGAGTGCCTGAGTGTGTGTGTGTGTGTGTGTGAGTGCCTGAGTGTGAGTGTGTGTGTGTGTGTGTGAGTGCCTGAGTGTGAGTGTGTGTTTGTGAGAGAGAGAGAGAGAGAGAGAGAGAGAGAGAGAGAGAGTGTATGTGTGTGAGTGAAGTTGTGTCAGTGTGTGTGTGTCAGTGTGTGTGTATGTGTGAGTGTGTATGTGTGTGTGGTAACCGGGTAGTACAGAGCGTCTCAGTGCAGCCAGTCGTGGGCAGGAGGGACCTACACACACACACAGTACCGTCTCCATGACAGAGAGGAAGAGAGGAGAGGAGAGGTGAGGCTAGAAAAGAGAAAAATACAGAAAGAGAGAGGGCAAGGGAGGGAGTGGGGGAGATGGCGAGCAGGAGATAGAGAGAGAACCAGAAAACGCAAAAAATAGACAGTGACTTAGGTGCTACGGCCAGCCCGGCTGGGCCCTCAACACCGCAGGGGAGAGGAGGAGAAGTTTTGAGTACCTCCTCCATGGATGAAGGCTGATTAGACGAATGACTATAAGAGGATTCAGTTCCCTGACTGATGGGCTGCACTTCACTTCTCTACGAGGCCCACACAGTCAGCCTACAGGCTGGCAGAGCCCGTAATCATCCAGCCCAGCTAAGAGGAGCCTTGTCAATGACTCAAAAGGTCAGCCGGCTATATGAAGAAAAGAGCAGGTATCGAACAGAAAACACCTCAAGCATCCATGTCCACACTTAGCTAGGAGTGGAGGGGTTAAGGACGAAAGCTTGCGGTTACAGTGCCCTCCAAAAGTATTGGAACAGTGAGGCGAATTCCTTTATTTTGCTGTAGACTGAAAACATTTGGGCTTGACATCAAATAATGAACGTGAGACCAGAGATCAACGTTTCAGCTTTTATTTCCAGGTATTTACATCAGGATCTGATGCACAACTAAGAAAATATCACATTTTGTTTGAATCCACCCATTTGTCATGTGATCAAAAGTATTGGAACAGATATACTTAAAACATATTTAAGTGAATAAGACTTAATATTTAGTTGCAAATCCTTTGCTTTCAATAACTGCAGCAAGTCTGTGACCCATTGACGTCACCAAACTTTTGCATTCTTCCTTTTTGATGCTTTCCCAGGCTTTCACTGCAGCCGCTTTCAGTTGTTGTTTGTTTTGTGGGGTTCCTCCCTTCAGTCTCCTCTTAAGCAGGTAAAATGCATGCTCTATAGGGTTTAAGTCTGGAGATTGACTTGGCCAGTCTAATACCTTTCATTTCTTGCCCCTGATGAACTCCTTTGTTGTTTTGGCAGTGTGTTTTGGGTCGTTATCTTGCTGCATGATGAAGGCTCTGCCAATCAGTTTGGTTGCATCTTTCCTTAAATTGGCAGACAAAATGTTTCTGTAGACTTCCGAGTTCATTTTGCTGCTGCCATCATGTGTTACATCCTCAATGAAGATTAATGAGCCCGTCCCAGAAGAAGCCATGCAAGCCCAAGCCATGACATTACCTCCACCGTGTTTCACAGATGAGCTTGTGTGTTTGGGATCATGAGCAGTTCCTTTCTTTCTCCAAACTTTAGCCTTTCCATCACTTTGGTAAAAGTTAATCTTTGTCTCATCAGTCCATAAAACTTTGTCCCAGAATTTTTGAGGTTCATCTCTGTACTTTTTGGCAAATTCCAGCCTGGCCTTCCTATTCTTCTTGCTAATGAGTGGTTTGCATCTTCTGGTGTAGCCCTTGTACTTTTGTTCATGAAGTCTTCTGCGAACAGTAGATAGTGATACCTTCACTCCTGCCATCTGGAGGTTGTTGCTGATCTCACTAACAGTTGTTTTAGGGTCTTTCTTTACAGCTCTCACAATGTTTCTGTCATCAACTGCTGATGTTTTCCTTGGTCTACCTGTTCGACGTCTGTTACTTAGTACACCAGTAGTTTTCTTCTTCTTCAGGACATTCCAAATGGTTGTACTGGCTATGGCCAATGTTTCTGCAATGGCTCTGATTGATTTTCCATCTTCTCTAAGACTCACAATTGCTTGTTTTTCACCCAAAGACAGCGCTCTGGTTTTCATGTTGTTTTCACCTCTGAATACAGTCTGCATAGACAAAACCTATCTTACCCAATCTGAACCTGAGTGTAGACATTCAGTGGTATTTATTGATTGAATAATGTATGTAATAGGACACACCTGGGCAACAAAACACACCTGTCAGTCACATGTTCCAATACTTTTGCTCACGTGACAAATGGGTGGGTTCGAACAAAAAGGTGATATTTTCTAATTTGTGCATCAGATCCTGATGTAAATACCTGGAACTAAAAGCTGAAACGTTGATCTCTGGTTTCACATTCATCGTTTGATGTCAAGCCCAAATGTTTTCAGTCTACAGCAAAAATAAAGGAATTGGCCTCACTGTTCCAATACTTTTGGAGGGCACTGTATATCCAATAATCCTGTCAGAACTTTACTCAGGTACCACAGGTGAACTGCCTGTTCTGAGCACCACTCAGGCTCCTGTCTGTACGTAGCAAACGCAGGGGGAGGCAGACTCACAGTACGGACACGATGTCTCCACGCTGGACCTGGTAGTTCCTCACGCTCCAGCGGTTCAGAAGGACCACGTCAGACGCAGACACTCCTTCAGGGTTCAGCGAGGGCTGTGGAAACACACACACAATGAGACACAGCAAGACACACACACACACGAAGACAGAATCCCCTCCACAAGTCTCCTCTGTCTCTGCTGGTCTCTCTTCTCCTCCTGTCTCTGCTGGTCTCTCTTCTCCTCCTGTCTCTGCTGGTCTCTCCTCTCCTCCCGTCTCTGCTGGTCTCTCTTCTCCTTCTGTCTCTGCTGGTCTCTCTTCTCCTCCCGTCTCTGCTGGTCTCTCTTCTCCTCCTGTCTCTGCTGGTCTCTCCTCTCCTCCTGTCTCTGCTGGTCTCTCCTCTCCTCCTGTCTCTGCTAGTCTCTCCTCACAGACTTGACACCTTGCTTCCCCTCAGAGCAGCACCTTTAATCCTCTCACTGCTGCAGGGTTACTCACCCAATCTGAATGTCACATTATGGTTCACACGCATCAGCTGTCACAACCTTCAGACTGGGAGGAACAACGTACCCCACACGTTCAGACTGAGAGGAACAAGTACCCCACACGTTCAGACAGTGAGAGGAACAAGTACCCCACACGTTCAGACAGTGAGAGGAACAAGCACCCCACACATTCAGACAGTGAGAGGAACAAGCACCCCACACATTCAGACAGTGAGAGGAACAACGTACCCCACACGTTCAGACAGTGAGAGGAACAAGTACCCCACACATTCAGACAGTGAGAGGAACAACGTACCCCACACGTTCAGACAGTGAGAGGAACAAGTACCCCACACATTCAGACAGTGAGAGGAACAAGCACCCCACACATTCAGCCTGTGAGAGGAAGGACGAGGGTGTAGCGAGGTGTGGATGCTGCACAGCAGTTGCTGCTAGCCTCGCCTTTCAGAGACCGTGTCTCAATGCTTGAGGCTTGTTCTTCTGCAGGAACAGTAACCACTCCACTCTGAGGAAAACGTGTTTCCCCAACCGCCATGACTGCTATCATTTAGTTATCTGTAAAATTCCAGGCCCCAAAATAATTTATTCTTGCAACTTAGTTTTGTGAGACAATATCAAGTAACTAGTGTGTGACAAAGCCCACTCAAACCTGTGGGTGACATGACAGTAGCAGAATGATTCATTAAACAGGATGCGCGAGGCCCATTTCACGCTTGCCTGAGTAATTGACAGAATATCTCTTATCTGTCAGCCGAAAATAAATATCCCTACCAGTGCTGCCAGCTGTGGAATTTATCTTTTACAGCTGGGCACGTTATCATTTTCAGTTTCAGTCATATTTCTCCTCATATTAGAAGCTGCATTGTTTCTGAGTACTTTGCAAGCTTCATAGCACAGCAGATTCATACAGACCAAACAACAACATCAGACACATGAGAAAAGTTTGACAGAACAAGATTGTCCAAGCAACAGTTCAATCTTGTGTGGTGGCCCGGGGCAGGAGAACATGGCTTTTCAAAGTGCTTCCTGTTGGGAGTCTTGAAGAGGCAAATGGCTAGAAAATGTATTAACGCTCTGTAAGAGACTGAAGTAAAACACAAAGAGTAATACTAAAATGCAAACAGCTTTGGGCATGTGACTATCGATTCACTAAGTACTGCTTAACGAGACATCAATAACTACATTATCCAGGCAAAACAATTTGCTGTGAGGTATCCTTTTAACTGCACCATGAAATTGCATTTAAATACTTACAAGCCATCTAAAGTCACAAGGGGTTCGAGAGGTAAAGTAAAACATTTTAACACTCAAATCATGGAACAGTGTTTACCTCTGCCCTTCACTTCACTGCTTGGGCCGCTCCTCTATTCAATCTTTACCAATGATCTTCCATTGGTTTTAGATAAAGCAAGTCTTTCAATGTTTGCTGATGATTCCACTATATATTTAGCAGGAACTGATATTGGTGATTTAAATACAAACCTACAAAAAGAGCTACAGTTAGTGGTGAACTGGATAGGAGTAACAAATTGATTCTCAATGTATCTAAAACTACTTGTTTAGTGGTTGGAACTCCTTTTTCTTTATGTTCCAAACCAAAACTTGAACTCAGTATAGAGAAGAATTCTGTGGAGCAAAGAGAAGAGGCTAAACTTTTGGGAGTGACGATAGATCATACATTGTCTTGGGATAGACATGTTCAAAAACTGGTAACTAAAATGGGCAACACTTTGTCTGTTATTAAAAGGTGTGCAAAACACTTTACACCACAGACTGTCAAACAAGTAATTCATGCTTTGTTTTTTTCACACCTTGATTATTGTTCTGTTGTCTGGTCCAGCACCTCAACAATTAATATAAGAAAACTACAAGTAATACAGAATAAAGCGGCACGTGTGGCTCTCTCATGTGGGTTTAGATCGAATGTGGCTAAGATGCATGAAAGCCTCTCGTGGTTTACAGTTAAAAACAGATTTTTTATTCACTAATGTTCTTTTTACACAATATTATAACAAACAAAACACCTTTTACTATATTTTCAAAATTATCATTTAGCAATGAGATACATCATGATGAAGAAAATTATGTCACCCTGCTGAAAATGATGGAGATGGGTTACATTTATGGAACTATCTAATTGAAAAGTGAATGTCTCAATTATTCCTTATATTATACTCTAAGTTGTATTATGGGAAATGTGATGCTAAGCTCTGACTGAGTAAAAACAATAGAGGTGTGAAACGTTTGTTTTAGCAAAGGAAGATAGGGGAGTACCACTCTAAGGAATGCAGAGGCCTAGCCGTAAATTAGAACGTACACATAGGGCCAAGCTGCAGGAAAACTCCTCCAAACCAAGTCCGAAACTGTCACCCAGGTCAGGCCTAGGTCTGTGTCAAGGGGTTTTATATGTTTATAAAGCACAAGCATCCCATACCAACTAAAAGAAAGTCTAAGATATGTGTGCACCCAACACGAGCCTGGACATGGTCAGATTTATGTAAGGACAGAGATGCCAACGTGACACAACTTCTGTAATCAGAAACCCTAGTATAGGGGCCAATTGGGTGACAAAGCGTAGAAATGGTCATCAACAGAAAGGTACCAATAATGTGAGGATGCATAATGTATCTGTGACCAACAGTGTTGTACCAATAGCAAAAAAATGACACAAATAATAGGCAGAAAATACAGTATATAAGAGGACGTTTGGAGAGAACTTGCCAGTCTGCTCTTGGGAGCTTACTCACTTGGATACCTTTTTTTTACCCTGTGTTGGAATAAACCTTTGCATCAATACTCTGAGTTTCAGTGCATCTGTTGGGACTTAGCCTGATTTTTGACTGGTTTGGACTTAGAATAATTTTCAACGTTGGGACTTAGCCTGATTTTTGACGGGTCAACACTTAGAATAATTTTCATCGTTTGGACTTAGTTTATTTCTCACTTGTCTACACTTGGAATAATTTTCAACCTTTGGACTTAGTTTATTTTTGACCTGTACGGACTTAGGATTTTCCTCACTTAGACACTCTGATTTATTTTCACTATACACGGGAACTGGAATAATTATTTACGACAATCACTATCCAGCAAGGCATGCAGTAGGAGGTAGTTTTATGTTACCGAAGGTGAAAACCAAATCGATTCAACGTTCAGTCAGGTATAGAGCTATGTGTGTATGGAACGCTCTTCCAAATACCATCAAACAACAAAACACCCAGTATGGTTTTAAAAAATCACTTAAGAACCATTACCTTCAAAGACATTGCAATAATTAAGATCAATTAAGAGAGATTCAGTCATAGGGCTTTCATTATATCTTATTTAAAAATAGATATGATATAAATTTAAAAATCTATTCGGAGTAGCGTAATCTTGTCAACTTCTCAATATTATTTATTTTTTGTGTGTGTGATTAAATGTGTTTATTGTAAATATGATTTGTAATCTGAATAATGTCTTGTGTGTATAGTGTGAAATGTGATGTCGTAAATTGTATTGTCACATGATAGATTGTAGGACCCCAGGAAGAATAGCTTCAGCTTATGCTGGAGCTAATGGGGATCCAAATAAAACAAACAAACTAAAGTCTACTTTATCTATTTTTATAAAGGAAAGAGGATGAAAAACACTCACCAAAAAAACAGAAAATGATACACTGAGACTGAGATTCTGGTTCAAACAGAATCCATCCCAGCAGTCTGAACTCAGCAGTGTGTTGGTATTCCAAGGGTGAAGGCATCTAGTGCTCCATGCCTGTTAACAGCTCTATCGAAGCTGCAGAACCATTAGCATCTCTCTGAAGGTTAGCAACCTTCTCAGGAGGCTATGTGATGTACTCTTTACCCACCTCGGGTCTCAGACGCCCGGCAGGCCCGCCGGGTGGAAGGAATGCCCTGCACTGGCCTGACCTTCCACAGCAACAGAACTACCA
Source organism: Hypomesus transpacificus (assembly GCF_021917145.1). Lineage (NCBI taxonomy): Eukaryota > Metazoa > Chordata > Actinopteri > Osmeriformes > Osmeridae > Hypomesus > Hypomesus transpacificus. Next base: position 10,648,824 of record NC_061073.1, read on the forward strand.
TGCGTATACACCATAAACCGGTGAAACATGGTTTTTAATATTCATGGGCATAAAATATGGAGGAGCAGCCTTTGCATTAAAATGCTACGAAATCACCACGCACATGAAAGGTTTGAACTGTGGCATAGCGCATGTTTTCTTAATGAAGAAGAAAAATACGTAAGTGTAAAGCAGACATTTTTATACATGACATCTAGGCCTCCCCGACAAGTACAATCAAATTCCAAAGCATTGTAAGGCTGTTTACATCCTGCAGGAGGACAGCAGCATATCAGTTCTCAAGTTTAAACAACAATATCAAGCTCGAAAGGAACATGTGTGAAAGCAGAGTGGTGTCTGAAGGAAGATGGATCTCACCTGCATGGACGCCCCCTCTACCCGGGCCACGTACGCCATGCGATCCAGGACAGTGACGGTGACTGGCACGGCCACGAAGAACCCGCTCACGAACGCCCGGAGATACTTGCGACTCGCCCGAGTGTGCTGGGCCATTTTCTGTTTCCAGAAGAAAACACAGACCAGCCAATCAGTACTTCCGTGTGACGAGCAGAGGCCAGTGCAGGGTGAGTTCTTTAGGCACACCTCATCTAGGCCTACAGACAGTAGGTTTCATTGTACATATGGGGTATTCAACTTATTGAAATCAGAAAATCTGCCCCCACCCCCACACAGACGTTATATTTAATGTCCGCATCCTGAGTTACAAGGCAGCTGTGATAGGTCTGCAGATATGAAAAACAAGACTTTACACAAGTCCCACTTTTCAGACTTTTGAACATTAGAGGAATATTCTAGAACCTCATGCTGTCACGGATCACCTGCAGATCAGAAACAAACAAAAACATTTGAGAGAATTTTAAATGGGTCCATCAAAGATTGATGTGGTTTTCCCACCTGCCTGTTTTGGCCTGCTCACATCTTGAGACATCCCAGTGGCTCAGTTTGTGATATGAAGCCAGTCAAACATTTCAAAACAGAAACACCACCCGAAACAGAAACACCACCCAAAACAGAAACACCACCCGAAACAGAAACACCACCCAAAACAGAAACACCACCCAAAACAGAAAAGGTTTCCCATGCCCTCGGAGAAGCTTGTCAAACATCTTATTGGGTCACGTTTCTCTCATGTTTGCTGAGTAAAGTGGTTTCTTGAGTTCAAACTAGTAGTGTAAGCAACAAGGGGGTCTGCAACCACATTTACATTTAATTGTATTGCCTGAACTTTAAGTTATTATGTATGATTATGATAGAAAACAGTGGAGATGGCTCAGAAGAGGATGAGCCAGCATGCTCCAGGAAAGAACTGCCTAGCCAATTAGAATCAACCTGCTGCTGTTCACTTCCTGCTCCTGGTTTTAGTCAGCCTGATGTAATGCAACTCATTTAGAAGCCAAGCACAGAACAGGTGGAGTCAACTCGTATCCAGATGTGCACCCTGCCCCAACACACACACACAACCGTACAGCATCCTAATCAAAGGAACACTTTCCACATCCTGTGTATATTTTACGTCTTATTTAACACAGTAATCTCTTTTCCAAACCCCACCGTAGGGTATTGTAAGACATCAGTTACCATGTGCTGGAGGGAAAAAAACTCCAGCACTGGAGCAGAAAATCCATTCTTGCATAACAATCCATCCTGACAGGAACATCCTGTCATTCCTTCATCTGTCCCTGTACAACCAGAGGAAAAGTGCTGAATGACATTAGGCGTTGGGAGAACTATGGGGGTGACTTACAAGAGCAGCCCACATCTTCGGCATTAAAAAACATACAGTACAGTCAAGACTTGTGCCCAAACACACATCTCTTCTCAGAAGTGAAGAACTATGTCAGTATTGATCCAATGACCCACTTTAGCTTGAGGTTGGGGTTGAGGTTGGGGGGTACACAATACAATATTTAGCTACAATATTTAGCTCAAGGTAACTCATAATATGCTACATGAACTCCTTCAGACAAATAGAGGTCAGAAATGCGTGTGCATAGTACTGTCTACACCTGTATGTGTGTGCGCGTGTGTGCATGCGTGTGTTAGACAATCAACTCTCCCAACTATGTTTTATGTTTGCTACCACTGGTCTGAAACATCTTCTTTTGCAAAGCTGCCAAGAAAGGATGCAGTATTATCTGTATCAATAGCACACTGCGCGCCTTAGCTTGACATTGTTTACAGCAATGTGACAACTGCACTCAAGCACATTAAAGTGCGCTCCACTGAGAGAAAAAAAGCCTTTATCAAGGCTGCAGAAAAGGCATTAATACTGTCGACATGGTGACAAACGAGGTAGTGCTCTCTTTGAGCATTTGTATTCGTGCCAGTGTTCAAGTGTGCTAAAGCTGACTCTGTAACAAGCTCTGGCAACACACTAGACAGCTTATCAAAACCAAGCATTTATCTGGCATTCCATTTTACTGAGCTACCCAAACATGGGGCATTTAGCTGAGTAAGATGCTTAAATGCAGTTAGCCGTGGAGATACCGTAGTCTTTGATAACATATTGGTTAACTAGAAAATTGGAATATCTGCCTAACTGAAGATCAGTCCTGGATCACATCGGTATTTGTCAAGGCTACGTGACAGAATCCCAAACAAGCTACAATTGGACTCAGGTCTTGAGCAATGCCATCAGGTCCTATGACCTTATCTCCCAAGGGCTATTTCGATAAAATTGGATTCTCTGGCCATTGGGTGCCATAACGCCAAATGAGAAGTGTTCATATCGGAGAACATTCCAGAACAATAAATCCTCGAGGGATGATGCATGGAGGCAGGAGGGGGTTCTGATTAAGGCCAGCCGTGGCTAGATTTCCCCAAACTCTCCAGTTCTGCCTCCACAGCAGTTCTGAGCTTTAGAGGAAAGCACTCAGAGCCACCGAAAACCCATGAACCAGGGACAGAGGGAGGGAGAGAGAGAGAAATATTGAAGCTTAAGAGATCCTGAGTTATGGCATCAAAAAGAACAAAGGAGAAAGTAAAGTGACCTAAAACTGTCCATTCATCACAGCAGGTACAATCCCAAATAACACGATATTAAGTATATGAACAAAAAGGACTAGGCCTAATAAATAGAAGTTAAGCGTCCACTAGTTTGTTTCCTTCTGTCAAGCTTGTAAATCACTGGTAAGTAATAAGCTGAAATAGTCGTTCAACATACAATTTGAAAAGTTGCTATGAACAAATAAAACTGGCGACATTTCACCGAAGGCCAAACTAAAGTGCATAGGGCGTGGACCTCAGCCTACATCCAAACAGCAGACGGTTTTTATAATGAACCGAGCATCAACGGACAGGAAGCCTGTTCTGCCAAGCGCCAGATGCCCGCCTGCTCTCTAATCTCTGCCCACGGTGCTCTGGCAGACATGAGCTCAGGGCACAGCTTGTAACAGACCACGCGCTCAGAGACAGACGTCCATTTATTCTCCGCTCCACTCTGTTGCAGCTCCGATTACTTTGTCAGGGGAACAGACGGGGGGGGACAGAGAACAGGGCGGGCCAGCCGCAAGGACGCTTGAGGATGTGAGCTACTGAGCATCCTTCAAGGTCCTTTCAGTTCACCGGTCAAATGGCGCTCACCACTTTTGAAAGGTGTGGCTGGTTCAGAGCTCAAAACAGACCAAGCTGCATCGAAAAGCTACAAGCGGACAGAACGTCAATGTGGCTCCCTGCATATCTTCCCTCGCTAACAAATACAGAACCACAGCTCTAATGAGAGAATCCCATTGTCAATATGAAAGAGTCCTTCCTTTCCATTAGAGAGACAAAAGACGGCATGGAATGCCGGCAGCAGATTGATTTTTCCTGATGAGTGCTTATTTAAAGACGAGAGTCCTCCGCAGATGGAGAAGCGGCACCTCACTAGCTCCGTCTGTGACTACGGCAACGCAGCCAGAGCCACGCGTGAAATCGTGCATGGAGGATCCTTACAAACGGCTGAAAAACGTCTACATTCTCCCATCCACATCCATCTCCTTTGTGAGGAGACGCTCTAAAAACCAATTTTAGCATATGGGTGGTGTAACATTTAATGGGAGTTTGAGTTATGTTGCAGCCTATATAAAATGGTACACTTAGTAATCCCCTTACCCTAATCACTGAATATTTATTCATCTTCAGACACTGTAGGGAGTGGTGTGTTCCAGGGCATGACCATGCTCACTCAGCCAAAACTAAGGTGATTATTGGAGTGGTGTCAGTTTTTGACTGTAAGCTCACAGGCTTCAGGCCTACTGCCCAGGCACACAAATGGGATTTGTCTCTGAAGCAGAACATCAGACTCAGGTCTTAAAGTCACTGCGCTGGGAACAGCATTACAACAAACCCCTACTTCAGATGACCTTGGGTATTCACTGGGAAAGTTGGAGGTCTGAGCAACAATGTAATCAACGAAGAGGGCATCAGAACTTTAATGACGCATAGGAAGAGTGGATCAATAAATACAAGGAAGGATGAATTATCCCTGGAGAAGACGTTATTTGATGTACAGTGTTGTAGAATGGGCATGCTGTGACTGAGTAGGAGAGGAGACACAGGGATGTTACTGCGATAAATAAGACATTGCAAATCGTCTCTCAGCTGTAATGTTATTTTTGTATTTTTTAGGCATACAAAGCAGGGTTGTCATGGAACTCCAACTCGCAATCCTGTCAACTACTGGATCATTATGCTGAGTAGTAATATGGTATTTAGGCAAATTACAAACCTTTTGTCATATTTTTGTACTATAAAACATGATGCCACTCCAAAGGTTGTATGTATGTAAAACATATGGTAGACCAATAATTTTCAAAAGTAGACTGCTTTTCTGTAAACGAGCATATTCCTGTGTGTGTACTATCTGACTAGGACATAGAGACAGGGGTTTGTTGGCACACAGCATTTTTTGGTCCTTTTGAAAGTCACAGAAACAAAATTGTTACATTAAAATGTTTGCTTTCTGGACCTGCACTCATCTACTAACATCTGAAAATCACAAACTTTTTTGGGTGAGGGTAACATTTCACTTTTATAATATCAAAAGTATTTAAAAATAAAAGTGGTCTGTGGACTAAATGTATTATAAAATTGTGTCAGATAAAAGATATTGGAAATGTGTTACGTATAGTTAATAGACATAGAAATCAGTTACATTTTCATTTAAAATGTCAAAGTCTGTAATGAGTGATAGCTGGCTAAAATCATTTAATCACAAACTTGGGTTAAATTTGAGCGGGGTTGGTTGGGACATTGATTTTGAAGATATAGGAATTTGATTTTTATAAGTGGTAAGACATGTATTATATGTATGATGGGGGAGGGGCTACTAGGAGGGCTACAGTTAGGCTCCTGTTGGGGTTACTGTCCCTTTAAATATTGTCTAATAAGAACATTGTCAACATTCCGGTCTTCATTCTTGTTGCCTAATCCTGAGGATTAGGGATAGGGTTAAAATATACATTCCTTCAAATGAATTGCATAAAACATGTTGTTAAATTATTAATTGCTTAAAATATACTATTAAATGTTCAAATAGTTTCTAGTGGTTGCTTCATTTCGTGTAACTGTAGCATTTTAACATTGTGCCAACCAACCCCTTGATGGGGCTGGTTGGCACACATGCACAACATAACTTTAATAGCAAATCACCACATTTTTGAAAATATTTGTGTACATTTAAATATATTTAATTATAGCTTGGACCATAACGTTTCATTTGCTGCTGGTTAGAATACTGTAACATAAATGATGCAAGAGAAATATGGCAGACGGAAAAGTGTGCCAACCAACCCGGGTCTCCCCTATCCAATACATCCCCTTAACACCATTATGTTGCAAGAATTCAAGTATTTGCAGTGCGTGTATATTTGTGTTGGAGTTGTTAAAAGACACATTCGTGTGGCTCAGTCAGAACTGGACTTACACTGGATGAGAGAAATTTGCAAATCATGAGCAATCATTTCGATTTGCTTTCAACACTAGCCAAGTAACGTTTCTTAAATCAGGGAAGGCAAACTGTACCCTCAACGGGTGTTCACCCCTCACTCACACACCCACTTAGCTGGCTACTTTGTTTTGGAGTTACACGTGTGTAGAATAGTAACGCTAACAGTATCAGCACAAGGATGCCGTCAGGTTTAAAGTAACAACTTGTAAAATATCTGGTATTTGGAATATGCTAACATAAACGTTTACACAAGGACAACCACTCGTGACCTTCTCATTACTTTTACTGCACCAATTACATCACGCGAGCTAGCCGGCTAGCTAGCTAGATAGCTAATGTAATCATGTGCACAAGTTACTAGCTATTGTGAACAAAGCAAGAGGACGTTCTACAGTCGTTTCTTCCTTAGAAGAACGGCTATTAAACTGCCAACCACTACGCCATAACATTCCTGTTTAGAGATGTTCTTCGGTCTAAAACTACAACAGCCCACGCTGATTTAACCTACCAGAGATGTTATTTCCGTGCTCGTGCTTCTCTTGGTCACTCAATGGGCGCCTGGGCGGTCCAGGGTCCTAAAGAGTAAAGGGTTACTTTTGCGGTTGGATGTTTGGTGCTGACCATGGTGCTGACGGCCGCCGAAAGTCCACGACTTTAGCCCAAGGATGGGTATACTTTTAGATCCTTTGTTCTCAAATTCCTTTTTTTGTTTGTTTACTTTGCAGAAATATATGAATGAATCCTTACTTTGAAAAGTAACTAAAGTCAACATCTTTCTACACACACACAGTTAAAAGTCAACCAAAGCGGAAGTGCTTAAGTTTCAGGGTGATATTCTTTGGGTTTTAATAGAACAGATTAAAAAGCAGGGGCCATATCATTCTTATCTCATGTGGGAAGGAACATCCTGTTCTCTCAGCTGAATGTCTCATGGCCCATGAACAGAAATCTGGTACTGGCAACAGTATCTCCTCATTCGTTTGCTCAGAGCAATGGAAATACAAAGGGAGTGAATTATTACTCACATAGCACTTTCATGGTGACTCCTACAACCAGTTAGGGAGAGAAATTGAGCCTCACAGCCATGTTACATGGTAATGGAGGTCTTGTGTTAAGAAATACCTTCTTAGCAGAAAGGGAAAATGGGTGATAATAAAATAATTTAATTAAGTATGCTGGAGTAAATGTGTAAATCAATGACTAGGGCAGATTTTTTTTTTTATTCAGACAGTTACGGACTTAAACACTGATTCTAGAGAAAATGTTCAGCTGTGGAATCAATAAGTTCAGCGAGCAAGGTTTTGACATGGCCTTGGGGCGGTAAGACTGAGGATGGATGAAGGAGGAAGCTGTAGGATTTGTTGACAGAACTTGGCGGGATTTCACTGCTTACCTTTGATCCAGCCGGGCTAGCTTCGGGCTGTTCATCCTCTCAGCGTGGAGATGCCAAATTGCAAGTCCAATATAGGCCTATAGGAATGAATGAGGTTGTTCTGTACCTGTGTTGCCGCGTCAAAGAGTGGGTAGGCTAAACAACAACAACAGCTACGAAACAAGAAGAAAATATTTCATTTTATTTTTGTTTCGTTTACTGAATAATGTGCAGAAATTCCCCTTATGAAATTCCAGCACAATCGGAAAAGATAACAAAGCGTTAACTCCGGGATGTAAACAGCCTCATCTTCCATTTCCTTTTTTGCCAGAAGAATTTAGAGGTCAGTTTGAGGGAGAAAATCAATGACAGTATTCGAGTTACATGCTATAAGGACACTTCTTGCAGAGTTTTTAAATGTGTTTAATGGTCTCATTGCATACTATGAGGGGCATAGCTGCTTCTGGCTCCATATCCCTGCAGTGCAACTGGGAAGGCTCGAGTCGGATTGAATAAAATAAAAAAGTGGGGGTTGGGTGTGGTTTGTGCTTACAGTATAGCTGCAAGGAAGAGAAGCAGGGGCAAATCTAGGTTCCCACTTTTGGGGGGGGCTAAGCCCCTAGATAAAATAAAATATTTTTCATGTGACCCAGCAAAACTAGGGGTTCTGGGGGCATGTTCCCCCAGATTTTTTTTTACAAATATCCTTTTAAATAGTGCCTTAGTCTAGTGGGTTTTAGGAAGAGAAATTGACAAATTTAGATTTAAAACATGAAAGAAAAAAAGAAAAAAATTTTTTTTGATTTGTTATTATTTAAATGTTTTGGGGGGGCTAATGAAACTTTTGGGGGGGCTCCAGCCCGTGGAAGTGGGTTCCTAACCGGCCCAGGTGTTACCTGTTGGCTAAGTATCCTCTCCTCGTCGATATAGTGTACTGGAGAAAAACATTCGGTGTTGTACTGAAATCAGTGACCTATAGAAAACTGTGAACAGGGGTCACTGTTCTAATGGCTTACCATATCAGCAAATGGTTGAGGCCTAACCCTAACTATATTCGAACATTAAAAGTCATAGAGACCCCTGGTCGCAGTTTTCAATTGGTCACCAATCTCAGCACAACACCGGACTTTGACTCCTCTTTACATGAACACTTTACCATTAGTGTCACTGTTATGACTCCTCATTACATGAACACTTTACCATTAGTCTCACTATTATGACTCCTCATTACACGAACACTTTACCATTAGTCTCACTAATATGACGCATGACTTTGGTAACAAGCATCTGCAGGTGTTTTTAGAATGGGGAGATAGAAAGAGGAAGAAAACCTGAGAAAAATAGGATGGGTGGAGAAAGTAAGATAGCCTATCAAATAGATTAATCTAATCTGTGATTTATAAATATACAAGGCATGCTGTGTTTTCCATCCTCTAACAAATAAAAAGAACAGATTTGCTTGTGGAATGAGAGAAAGATAGCAAACAAGATTTAAAATTGGCCCTCACAAGCCTGCATGACATCAAGCTTAAGAGGACTTAAACATCAAAGACTTCAACAAATAGAATAATATTTGTAAGCTTTTCACACTTCTCGGAATAATAGAAAGCTGTTATCTCAGAGCATCGAGATTGGTCTATTATGATCTTGTTGGAATGAACATAATTAGGGTTCCTCCGGCAAGAGGGAACCTATTGTATTTTTTAGTTTTGTTATTATTATAATAAATCTTCTTCTCCTTGCGCCAGAATAACTCAACATGTTATTGGAAACACATTAATTTGGCACATTGATGCTACATCCAAGTGGGTACCCCCACACCAAATATGGGACACCTTCGACTGTAGGGGGCGCCACAGGCCACGCCCTAAAGTCAGATTTTCAAAGTGATAGCATTTCCACCCCGTTGCTCCAATTTGGTACTTTTGAAACTTGGTACACGCCTCATTTCTCATGGGGAACAAAAAAGCCCAGAGGACCCATAAGGTCTGCCCTAATGGATTTTCTTAATCAATGAAAACTTGAGGAAATCTTTACAATGCCTCTCCTCTTAAACCAAAGATCCAAATGACTTGGAATTGTGTACACATGTGTAGAATTGATGTCTTTATATAGGATGACATGGAATGAGAAATACAATTCAAATTGCCTGAAAGGGGTGTTTTTATGTGAATATCTACATTGCCACTTAACAGCCTAGGTGCCGGGTGCTTCCCGGGTGCTTCCCGGGTGCTTTCCAAGTCATAACAACCTTATGACGTTTATTAAGCGTTGCTGCCTCAACACTGATATAACGTTGATGAGACACAACCAATATGAGAGTTCCGTACAGAGATGCATGCCAACCTTTTGACACACGCTCTGCTCTGCGGGCCACAGTAGGGGCTTACCCCGCAACTGAGTTCTCGTAGAAGGAGTTTGCTGGTTTGGCTAGAAGCTGACAGTGTAGTGACCTGTGCGGGTGGTGCTGCCCACATAATGACATATTTTGAGGCTCCTGATTCTAAATGCTAGAAACAGGTGCTGGGTAGGCAGTTGCTATGCAACAATCGGGTGCCAGCCAGGTGGGCTACGGCTGAGAGAAGACGGCACACGACACCTCGGAACACTGGGATTCTTGGAAAGGCTGAACCACAGGAAGAGCTAGCTACACTAAGCTAATATACAGGTGGCGCCCAGACTTGTCTGTCATAAGAAAGACAGGCAGAAGTATGAACGTCACACTCAATGATTTCACAATGTGAGATCTATGGGACACAGTCAGTGTTGCTAATAGTACAATATATCTATATCTGAGAATAATTTGAACATGCTGCATTGATTTCAATGCAAGGCTTTAACACATAAAGGGGAAAATGGGGCAAGGAATTTGAATCAGCTTTAATCCATTTCTCAAGAGAAGGATGCCACAGAGCATTTATTCGCATTGCAAGTTATTCACATTGCATTTAATAGAGAGGATTGCCATTGCCGTCACACCCACCTTGGTTAATCTCTGGTATCATCGCATGTCCGTAGATAATAAGAGCTCACCACCTTGGCGTCTCAGAATGCGGAGTAGACTGGGCACTGAGGGGAACAGTTGGCCAAATTAAATAACCCCCTTCAACACTCTCTCCTCCATGCGCACCACCCTGCTATCCCTCCATCCTCCCCGGAGTTTAATTAGGCTCTCTGAGCTCCGTCTGAATAATGCAACACCTGAGCACACCTGAGTAGTCTGCTCAAACACAGAAAGTGGAGAATCAGGAGAGACAAGATGAGCGAGGGAGAGGCGGTGAAAGATAGCGAGAGGGAGAGGAGGTTAAGAGAAAGTGTGTATGAGAGAGACCCGTAATTGTTGAATATGACAAAGCCGTAATCATGGACATAAACACACACACATCCCCCCAATATTAAAATCTGGTCAAAATGTCCCTCCCCCCATATATTGATATAAAAATATAAATGTGCTATGCTACAACAGGCAACCAAGATCCCCCTCAATGTTGACTCCATGGCTACGGCCTTGGAATATTACACATAGATATGGCATATGATTAGTCCACAAATATTATAAAACTGTTAGGGGTTCCTCACTGGTTGTTGGTTAGAATATTTACTTCATTGGTGTAATTAGGTAAACCAACTAATATAGTGTGTAAACGTGTTATGAAAAAATTGCGTCGAGATTGTTTAAGGGAAACTTTGGTTTTGGCACCATCTAGTGGCCATCCACCAGAAGCTTCCGATTGGTCAATTATCAGCAGTTAGGATACGACACATGACATTAACTTTGAAGATGGCTGCCTGCATGGAGGATAAGACGGGTACGTGTTTCTTGCTCAGAGCAACTTAACTCATGACATGATACAGCTCTCCACAACAGCTCTCTACTCTCTGAGCTCTCAATTCAGACAGTGTTGCTAATGAGAAACGAAACTTATTTTCTCGATCAAAAAATGTAAAACCAACGGGATAACGAGCTAGTAGTTGGCTACATGTAAAAGACAATTACAGACTAGCGTTACATAGACAAAACACGTCAGCGTATTGTACATTGGCATGTTACCTATAATCTGATTAATACCACGTTCTTGCGCCACTGTTTCATCCTAAACCAAAAATAAAGGCCTGTGTGTCAAGAGCTGTAACCATAACCTAAACTTTGACAAACATTGCCAAATAACGAGTTGTTTTCCCTTTCAGAGGAAGAGGACAGTATTCTGGAGGCCCTGTGCTTCCCAGAGCGTCCCGCTCCCAGGACCTCCAGCTCATCCTCTCGTGGCAAGGAGGTGGTCACCTGCGTTCTCTGTGCTGACTCGTGCCCCTTGTCTGAGAAGGACCGTCTCCTTAAGCACCTGGCTGTGGAGCATAAACTGGTCATCGCTGATGTCAAACTAATCGCAGACTTCCCTAAGTATGTTACCTGTTCTTAGTGTTCTCCGTACAGAAGAGATACGTTAGTTCCCTCGAGATTACTGGCTTTTAAATCCCACAGGAAATAAACGGTGTAAGCTTTCATTCAGGTACGTGCTTTACTGGAGGAAGAGATTCACAGAGCAGCCCATCACAGATTTTTGCAGCGTGATTAAGACAAACTCAAAAGGCCCTGTTGGTAAGTGTACTTTGATGTAGGTATAATTGAAATTCAAATAATCCTCGGCTCTAAATTCACTCCCTGCGGTTTTAGAGAAACAAGAGGACTTCTTCCTCCTGTGTGATGTTCTCCCAGAGGACCGGATTCTCAGGGAACAGCTCCAGCAGAACCGACTGGTGAGTTTCTCAGACCAGGAACTGCTGCTTGTCCCACTTCCATACCAGAGCTTATGTTTCAGCACTTTTTCACGCACAGCAAGACGCTGGTTTCGTAACTGTCGCTCCTTTTAAACTAGGTAAGCATTCAGAGTTGAAAATGTCAGTTAATGGTTACCTTATTACTTGAATTTGCAGAGAAAATCCCCAAATACAGTTTACAGCTAGCTAGCGGTAGAGAGCTAACGAAGACTTACTTAAGCGATCCCTCTGTGCTTTTCTGACAGAAATAAACAGTATGTAGACACACGGCACACATGACTTGTGTTTCTGGGACCTACAGGAAGAGATCTTGGAGCAGCAGCAGATAGAAAGAGACGACAGCAGCTTCCGACGAGACTGCATGTTTTGCAATGAGGAGTTCACAGGGAACAGGTGGGTCCATGTACAGAGTGTCTCTGCCCTGTCCGCTCTCCGTCTCTGCCCAGAGTGTCTCTGCCCTGTCCGCTCCTGCAGTACTGCTGACGCTGTTCACGCGTGAAGCAGAGCCATGTGACGCTGTTCTCTCATCCCAGGTCCTCGCTGCTCAACCACATGGCCCGGGAACACGCTTTCAGTGTGGGTCTACCCGACAACATAGTGTACTGCCAGGAGTTTCTAGACACGCTCCAGGGCAAACTGGACAAGTAAGAATGAGTTTACACTCCAGGAAGACATTGATGTTGGAGGGAGCAACTGCATGAATATGAAGTGATTGTTATGTTCTGATGTCAGTTTGCAGTGTCTCTACTGTGAAAAGACCTTCCGAGACAAGATCACGCTGAAAGACCACATGAGGAAGAAACAGCATCGCAGGGTTAACGCCAACAACCACGAATACGACCAATTCTACATCATCAACTACTTGGCATGTCCTGGTGTCTGTGTGTCTATTCAAGCTTGGCAAACATACGGGTACACATGTGTTTATGGTTTAGCTTGACTTGAAAGATAAACAATATCACAACGTTTTTCCGCTCCATGGTACCAGGAACTGGGGAAGACTTGGGAGGAGGTCCAGTCCGAGGATGACCATGAGATGCTGGAAGATGAAGATGAGTGAGTTTCCCTCTGGTGCCACTGTAAAACCTTCATGGTTCAGTGTCAGCTGTCACAGGCCTGTACAGCAGGGGTCACAGGCCTGTACAGCAGGGGTCACCAACCCTGTTCCTGGAGAGCTACCTGCTTGAAGGGTTTCACTCCAGTAGTAATCTAGCACACCTGTATCTGATACCTGAGCTGAGTCAGGTGGCTGGCATGTGGTGTGTTACTCTGAGGATCTGATACAATCCTACATCAAGACAGTTATGAGTCATGTTCAAATGAATGGGCTGCTGACTCTGTTTGTCCGCTGCAGTGATTGGTCAGATTGGCAGGCTCACCCGGTGTGCGCTGTATGTCTGTTCTGTGAGCACCAATCAGAGACCATGAACAAGATCTACGACCACATGGGGGTAAAGACACAGTTCACTAAACAGCGAAAGCATGAGAGCATAGTAGTAACATTTACTGATCCTGGAAATTCTTAAGACTTGTCTTTCAAAGCCTTATTTTTTTCCAGGAAGCCCATGGATTTGACCTCCACAAGTTGAAGTCAGAGCTCAGTAAGTAACACCAGACAATAACCAAACAGCACCAACACACAAAGACACACACACACCAAACAGTAGTTCTGTCCAACTCACCACCCTGTGTGTCCTTCTATAGACCTGAGGTTCTACCAGCAGGTTAAACTGGTCAACTACATACGCAGGGAGATCCACCAGTGCCGTTGCTATGGCTGCCAGCAGAAGTTTGCCACCAGGTCGGAGGTCCTTCATCACGTGGTGGAGGCAGGCCATGCCATGATGCTTCCAGGGATGTCCACATGGGACCAACCTCAGTACGTCATCCTTTATGTACCTCTGACTTATTTAGAGATGGAGTTATAGTTCTGGATTCAAACATACAACAGTGGATTGACACATTTTAGTCAACTGCAGTACGCGTGTCTCAGCTGTAAGTGATTCAGATATACCCTCGTCTTACTGGGCCGCCAGGTCCTGTGTTCAGTAAGGAAGCTCCTCCCTCCACAGTTACTGTGTTCAGTAAGGAAGCTGTTCCCTCGCTCCACAGTTACTGTGTTCAGTAAGGAAGCTGTTCCCTCGCTCCACAGTTACTGTGTTCAGTAAGGAAGCTGTTCCCTCGCTCCACAGTTACTGTGTTCAGTAAGGAAGCTGTTCCCTCGCTCCACAGTTACTGTGTTCAGTAAGGAAGCTGTTCCCTCGCTCCACAGGTACTACTTCCCCACGTATGAGAACGACGCCCTCCTGTGTGCCCTGTCCGACAGTGACAGTGACAGCGAGAGGGAGGGTCACGGTGGAGATGTCCCTGTCATCGCAGAGGACATCTCCAACCTCAGGGCCTTGAAGCAGACCAGCGTCCTCAACCACCTGCTGAAGAACAGAGGGGCCAACATCTAGCTGGATGAATGCGTGACCCGAACAGGGACGTGGTGTATTTCAAAATATATAAACATGAAGTGTATTTTTCTCATGCAGTAAAATAATTTATATTTCATTTTGATAACTGCTCGGTACATCAAACACACCATGTGTTCTGTTGTAAATAAAATATTTAACCCAATGTAATCTTGCGTCACTGTTAAACCCACTGGTTGGTGGTATTGTGTATAAATATATCGTTTTTGATTCCTGAGCACCATTCTTTTTGACCACTTCCCAATTCTTCCATTTCTATAGTCAATCTTTTTTCTTCATGTTGTGTCTTGACTGGGGTGGTGTTGGGTCTTAAGTATATTGTGAAAACTACTACCTCTTGTCATGAGCTGTTACAACTTCTCCTAGCAGTTCTAAAAAAACTGAGGGTTGACTGCACTATCTAACCACTCAGAACAAGTCAGGAACCAAGTCAGGAACCAAGTCAGGAACCAAGTCAGGAACCAAGTCAGGAACCAAGTCAGAACAAGTGGCAAGCTGGTAAGCCACAACAGGCTGTTCTGCCTTCCTGGACCACAGAGGCTGTTGGTCTGGGCTCCAGTTAGACCACAGAGGCTGTTGGTCTGGGCTCCAGTTAGACCACAGAGGCTGTTGGTCTGGGCTCCAGTTAGACCACAGAGGCTGTTGGTCTGGGCTCCAGTTAGACCACAGAGGCTGTTGGTCTGGGCTCCAGTTAGACCACAGAGGCTGTTGGTCTGGGCTCCAGTTAGACCACAGAGGCTGTTGGTCTGGGCTCCAGTTAGACCACAGAGGCTGTTGGTCTGGGCTCCAGTTAGACCACAGAGGCTGTTGGTCTGGGCTCCAGTTAGACCACAGAGGCTGTTGGTCTGGGCTCCAGTTAGACCACAGAGGCTGTTGGTCTGGGCTCCAGTTAGACCACAGAGGCTGTTGGTCTGGGCTCCAGTTAGACCACAGAGGCTGTTGGTCTGGGCTCCAGTTAGACCACAGAGGCTGTTGGTCTGGGCTCCAGTTAGACCACAGAGGCTGTTGGTCTGGGCTCCAGTTAGACCACAGAGGCTGTTGGTCTGGGCTCCAGTTAGACCACAGAGGCTGTTGGTCTGGGCTCCAGTTAGACCACAGAGGCTGTTGGTCTGGGCTCCAGTTAGACCACCCCCCTGCATCAGCTTTCTGGCCCCACTACTGAGATCCACACAGGCAGTCACGTTCCCACCAGCAGTTAGCAGAAAGTGCCCACAGATGGTGTACATTGCCTCCCACAACAAGTGAATCAGACTATATCAAGCAAGTGTCAGTTTTTATTGCATAGTCAAGACATCTTCCAATATTAATATAAAATATTTTACACAACCCATACATATTTTGATTAGAGCATGTATATTTCCTCCAAATACCATTGTCAAACATCAAAGGCCTGTCAGACGATACCCCACATTCCTCCAGATAGTGCAATTGATTTGTTTCGGCAGTCACAACTATTGCTCTGGACTGTTTGTGATTGTGGCCTGCCCCAAAAAGTATGAACGAATATGCACAGCACATCAGTAACAGGAGTGAGACTCAAAGGCTTGCGGTGGTTCAGAATATAAAGCAGAATACAAAAAGGGTTTGTAAGAACCAACTCTTGAAATACAAATATCCAACCACAAATCAAGTCTTCTTTTTTTCCTAATATATAAATCTAGATAATACCGTGTCATAACCTGAGATTTGTTGGTGGGGTTGAGTTCAATATCCATTTCAGTTTCATAATGTATTTTATAAGACTAAAATAACTTTATATATTTTGGTTTTAGTGTGAAGGCACAGAATCTATTAATTTTGAATCTGATTGAAAATGGTCTAGTGCAAAGTTCTGGTTCGAATGGCAGAATTTCTCTCAAACTTATAATAAAAGAGATAACATTCTTCTTCTCTTCCTCTCCCCAGCCCATATAAGGAAGTTCCACTGCCTATTTACGCTTGCAGAAGGAAGTTCAACATCAAAGAATGCAGGAAGAAAAAAGTCTGTGTCACATGTCATAACCACATTTTTTGTGTGCCAAGAAGACCGCCATTTTGGTATATCAAATGTGTACATATTCTTAATCCAACAGCACTGTTACTTAATATAAATCATTCTAAACGTTATATTTGTCAGTAACTGATTCACAATCCACAACTGTCTACTTAGGTTGAATAAAATCAGACTATACATTGATTCAACTACTGAAAACTATTTAGAAAACTACCCTGAGAATAAAAAGTTTTAAATACGGAGTACAACCTCAAGCGATAAGGGGAAAGCATCGCTGAATCTTAGAGAGCCTAAATCTAGGTTCTGACCAACTTGAAGCCCTGGCCCGTGTCTAGCACAGCAGGGGGAAACCAGTTTAGTTTGACTCTTTTGAGGCACCGTAGGCAGATGTTGCAAACCCACAGCAGGTTCAGACCAGAGCACCACAGAGCCATCTGCACCACAGGGTAGGTCAACCGTGGGAAGTACATCCTCCAATGATTGGTGACATCACTTCCTGTAGGCAGGTGCAGCGTGTAGTCGCTCCATTCCTTGGAGATTCCGTAGGCGGCAGAGACCGTCCTACCCCTCTCCGACCACTGGGTGGCGCTGTTGGGGTTGCAGTTGAACTCCACCCATTGGGAGGTGAAGGCCCCCAGCTGGGCAGAGTCCTGCAGCTCCAGGTCGCTGGAGCGGGTGAGCTCTGCCCCCTGCACTGCCACCCACAGCCCCTCCACCCCCCGGACAGCCTTCACCCAGGGCATGGCGTTGTCGCAGTCCAGGACCAGGATGAGACGGGAACATGCGGTTCCATTCTTCTCCTTCCACCACTCCAGGATGCGGTCCAGCGACAGGCTCTCCCCTCCTGAAGGACGAGACACACACCAACCACACCAGTCAGTCAAGTCGTTCAGAGTTGTCAACCACTCTGGTTGTCAATGGTGACATTTTACTATTCTCAGTGAGGAGGAAATTATTTAAGTTTCACTTTAAAGATGTATATTTGGGGGATTTTTTGAATGCATTATTGGACAGTATTTTCGTGAAGTGTGACAGGAAAAGCAAGGTGAGAGAGCATGTTAAAGGGGAAGACACGCAGCAAAGAGCCATAGCCGGATTTGAACCCAGGCCGCCTCAGTCTACATGGTACTCGCTTATCCTGTGAGCTAGCGGGGCGCCCCATAACAAGGTATATTCTAATGAGTGAGTTAGGTTCTCATCGAGAGGAGAAAACTATTTAAGCTTCACTTTTATAACACAACGGTTCATTCCGCCTCCATCCTGACCTGCCAGTGCCCACTCTCCAGTCCGGTGCGTGTGGCCACTGTAGAACAGAACGTAGGTGTCGTGTCGGGGGCCGTCGGCCGTGCGGACCTCCAGGAAGGCCTTGATCTTGGCCTGCAGAGCCTCCAGGGTCAGCCCACTCGTGGAGTAGTCGCAGCCAAACGACTCGATCATGTGATGTGAGAAGAAGCGCTGCATGGTGTTCAGCATGTCTGTGGAGCGCAGGTTCAAATCCCGCACCTGGTCCGGGGGCAGCAGGGTGGGCTGGCCGTCGGGGCTGAGACGTGGGAGACGGGAGGAAGTTAGTTGTGCAGTTAAGTCTTGTTTAGATCCCGCCTGTGAGGACGTGGGTTTAAGTGCTGCTGATCTGTGGGCATCAGTGAAGCCCTCTGTGACATTGCTTGTAAAAAGTTCTATACAAAATTATTATATTCAGTATTATGATAATTTGATCAAGATGGCAACATGTGTGGGTAAAAAAAAAAGTGTCTGGTGTGTTCTGGATGAAAGGAAGCTGAGTAGTGATGAAGTTTCCTACCTGCAGTAGTTGGTGGGGATGACCACAGCGTAGCCCATGCAGGTCCCACCCAGGCAGTTCCCCAGCTCGTAGAAAAGCCCATGGAACAGAGACTCCAGGGGCAGGACCAGTAGGAGCATGCCCATGAAGATACTGCTGGAGGACTGGGACACACATAAACCATCTATTCAACATCTACACAGAACAGGAGCATGCGGCAAGCAAAAACAGTGTAAACCAGGCCTACCTGCCATGACAACACTGCGAGGATGGAGGTCGACACCAGACTGAAGAGTACCAGGCGATGAGAAATGAGGCAGAAGTGCCTCATTCCCTTGGAGGCCATGACCTTCTCCAGGCTGCCTCCCCCCGGCCCCTGGGCCAGGCTCACCCTCTGGCAGTCGCTCAGCTTGGTGTGGAAGCCCCACACGGTGATCACAAACACCACATGGCAGATGACCCAGAACACACCGCACACCACGAAGGCCGGGATCCTCAGGTACCACTGGTGCAGGTCGGCCAGCTTCACGGCGGCCAGGCCGAGGAAGCCCACCTCCACCAGCAGCAGGGGGAGCAGGGAGAGCTTGCGCCACAGGCCGCCCCACAGCAGCAAGGGAAGCCAGCGCTCCGTCACCGACAGCCCGCTGTAGTAGACGTCCAGCAGGGGGTCGCAGATGAGCTGGCTGAAGAAGCAGGCCAGAGCGAAGGGGTTGGTGGGGGCCTCCAGGGACCTGAAGAAGAGCGCGGCCGTGACGACGCTGAAACAGACCAGGTTTGGAAGAGCCAGGACAGCTTTCATCCGAAGGGCCACCATGACCGCGGCCATGGCAACCACCAGGACTACGACACTCGTGGACTTCTGGATGGGCAGGACGACGCTGGCTGCGGCAAATCCCACCAGCTCCAGGAACTCCGCCGAGGTGAGAAAGGCAGGACGGTACCTAGTGCAACCGCACAGCCTTTCCAGCAGAGCCCAGAGCGTCCTTATCCCAAGACTGGCTAGCAACAGATAGTTGGTCGCTTGCTCTTTGACGTCATTCTCCAGGTCCTTACTGTTGATGAAGCACAGTAAGCCCAGGAGGAATCCAAAACATAGGTGAAGAAGGCTCAGGCTGACTGCCTCCATGTTGAAGAAGTAGTACAATATACTTGCTATCCCGAGGACTAACAACGCCAAAACTAAAATGACAAGGATGGTGGATTCCGCACTCTTTTCCCATCTGACGTAGAGCCCCAGGCACAAGGCCACCAGGAGGTTTAGGCCGGACAGGTATCCCAACCACCGGACTGAAGACCACATGTTCACCTCTCCATTGACCTCATCCAGTCGGGTCATAGCAGCATGTAGGCAGTGACTGACACAGTAGCGTAGTATGCGACACATCTTGTTGACGGATTTGTGAAGTCCAGATGACTATTTACACAGGGTTATCTTTATACAACATTTAGGTAAAGGTTATACCTAAGCTGACTTAACGGCTACATGTAACTTGTTAATGATAACTGCCGGTAAAGTATGCTAGCCGTTAGCTAGCGAACAAACCATCTTTGCAGGCAAGATTAGCTAGCGCTAGCTATCTAGCTGATGATCAAACTGGCCTAGATCGTGTTAAACGCTGACTATATGCAAAGTTGATGAAACAACAAAGACGAATCACTAGAGGTATCTCTTGTTAGTACAACGCGCAAGTAATGTCCTTCTTTTCCCACTTTGAAAACTTTCAGTTAATGACCACCGCCATCGGGCTTGTTGGTCTCTGAATCTGAATTCATGTTGTACGGAACGGTTGAAGGAACAATCTAGATTTCATATTCGTGCAGGAGCAATTTCACATTTTAACCATTGAAGCGAAAACCTGACAGAAAAACATTCTATCAGGAATGTTTATGTATTTATACTAATAGAATCTACCAATGGAGTCAATAACACAAACACACTGCATTTATATTCATTTATAAAAGAGAAAAATACAACCATTCTTTATTCACACTGTGTCCTGTTTGTCCAATGATGTAATATACAAGTGTGAATGATGATTCTAATCTTGCAAATGAAGGATGGAATAAAAAGAAAACCATGGAAGACAAACAGTTACAGAAACAGTATCACAAAATGCTTTAGGGTAGATTGGACAACCTTCAAGATGAGACAATATTGAAAAAGCATTTTCTTCCCTGTTACAAACAGCTGAAAGTAAACTAAGTCTAACAAATGTTATGTAGTTGCCTTTTGTGTTATATTTAGTAAAATAACAGACAGCAATGGCATGTTTTTTTACTGAAACTAAAAATGTATACAGCAACTGCCAATTATGTTTTAAATTGGAGATGGACACTTGAACATGACAGACACTTTGGCAAAGGAAGCCTGTTCTATGAAACCAGGTGAAAAGGGAATCCAACATGGACTATGTGCAAGAAAATATGGTTGTGACATTGCTGGGAAAAAAGGCACCTTTTGGGCTCCAGGTATCCTGATGAAAGAACTTTTAAGGGCCCATATTATTGGTCATATTAACAAGACTATGTTCCTAAAACAGGACTTACATTTGACTTGTGGCACCCTAATGGATTGTTATTGATCAAATAAAGTGCCGTAGACAAATACATTACAACACATTCTCACATACACATCCCCCCCACAAACACACACCCACCACACACATATTCTAGTGTCATTTACTGGGCTCTGTCCCCCCCCCAACCCCAAAAAGGTACAGTACTTTCAGATGACTCCTCCCTACTGCTAAAATGCACTTGGATCCGAGAAAATATGACGATAGAAATACAGGATAATAGTGCAAAACCTCACTGAGGTAAATCTGATGAATACAGGTGACAAGATCATTTGGGAAATCTAATTTGGACTATCAAATCAGGTATATGGCTGTTAACTTCATTCATGTAGAGGACTGAAATACTGATGGAATTTTTATGATAAAAGACGTACTTGTACTTCAGTTGTATGAAAAACACGGTCAAACGTAAGATATAATGAAAACACAACAAGCCCAATATTTGATTTAAGATCAATGTTGCACTCAGTTCCTAGATGGTAAATGTCCATGTAAGACCAAAGCAGCAAGATATATGAAGAACAGTAAACGAGCGGAGGATGTATTGATAAATCCTACCTCTGGTATGACAGTCTGAAAATGTCCACACAGAACAATGACTACTGAGTGACACTCCTAACCTGTCACACAAACACTGTCACAGGGCCACTGACACAGGGCCACTGACACAGGGCCACTGTCACACAAACACTGACACAGGGCCACTGACACAGGGCCACTGTCACAGGGCCACTGTCACACAAACACTGTCACAGGGCCACTGACACAGGGCCACTGACACAGGGCCACTGTCACAGGGCCACTGTCACACAAACACTGTCACAGGGCCACTGTCACAGGGCCACTGTCACACAAACACTGTCACACAAACACTGTCACAGGGCCACTGTCACACAAACACTGACACAGGGCCCTGTCACAGGGCCACTGTCACACAAACACTGTCACAGGGCCACTGTCACACAAACACTGTCACAGGGCCACTGTCACACAAACACTGACACAGGGCCCTGTCACAGGGCCACTGTCACACAAACACTGTCACAGGGCCACTGTCACAGGGCCACTGACACAGGGCCACTGTCACACAAACACTGACACAGGGCCACTGTCACACACACTGTCACAGGGCCACTGTCCCACAAACACTGACACAGGGCCCTGTCACAGGGCCACTGTCACACAAACACTGTCATAGGGCCACTGTCACAGGGCCACTGACACAGGGCCACTGACACAGGGCCACTGTCACACACACTGTCACAGGGCCACTGTCCCACAAACACTGTCACACAAACACTGACACAGGGCCACTTCAGTAAATCTAACGTGAACGCCTACCTTACTATGGTTTTTAAATGCTAAAAATGCTACAAATATATATTTATTCTAAAAAGACAAGTGAGCCACAGATGCCAAATTAAAATGGCATTGTCGACTGTGTTCAATTTTCTCTTTTTTTTTCTTTTCTTTTTTTCTTGTTTTACATTTAGCAACTTTTTTTTTTTTTTTACTAAATGCACATCAATAATTTGATAAAATTGAGTTAAACTGACAAGCCAGCAAACCTAATTCCATCTCAATGTTTCCACAGAACAAGAATAAACTTGAGTTATTATCTAAACTAAGTAGCCTGTTGGCCTAGTATTGAAGCGTATACTACTTGAAGACTTCAAATCTACTGAAACATACAGAGTATAAACCAGTTTTCTACTGTTGTCATATGCATGACCTACTGATAAACGGTATGGAAATCAGGGAGCTGGCTAGCTATCTCCAGGGCATTCAGCTTACAAGTCTATTCAAATAACCCTACATTTGTTTATCACAAGAAAGTATTATGTAAGTGTGTGTGCATTTGTGTTAAGAATGTAATCATGTCACATAAAAAAAAAGAAACTAACTCACTTCTGTAAACGTCTTTCTTCCACTCTGTGCAAACTGCATCATTTTGTTTGGGTTTAAGAGGAGAAAAAAATGCAGCACATTAATTTGGCAGCTCAGCAGTTGAGGGGGTGGATAGATGACAGAGAGAGAGAGAGAGAGAGAGAAGGGAAGAGAGAGCTGGGGAGAGGGAGAGAGCGAGAGGAAGAAAGAGAGAGAGAGCCAGGATGTTAGTCTCCCAGACAGCGTTCAGCTGTGCAGCAGAATGGGGTCCTCCAGCTCGTGGAACAGCCCCGAGCTGCTCTGGCTCTCCCCAGAGTCCGAGTCATACGGCGTGTCAGGCAGCTCTGTGAAGCCCCACGCCAGCTGGTCGTCTTCAAAGTCGGAGCGTGCCTGGACAGGGACGTCCGCGTAGTCGTCGTCCTCGTTGGAGTGGAAGTCCTGGGGTATGAACAGCATCTCTGGGTAGTTACGGCTGACCAGGTCGCTGCTGGTGGCCAGGGACACCTTCCGGAAGGCCAGGAGGTGCATGTGGGAGAACTTGACGTACTTGTACCGCTTGAAACCGAGCGACTCCACCGCCACGCGCCAGCTCCGCATCATGAGGGCGTGGCGGTTCTGGTGGGAGGAGTCGGGCGTAATGATGAGCAGGAGGCCGTGCAGCTGGAGCAGCTCGTGGGCCTTCTTGCAGCAGATCCAGCGCTGGTAGGGCGAGGGGAAGTAGGAGAGGAGCAGGGAGAAGACCACCACGTGGAACAGCTGGGCGGGGAGGGCGTCGATGGGGCTGCGCAGCTGACGCAGGAAGGCCTCCACCGCGTCACCTGCCAGCTGCAGAGGCTGCTGGAGCTGGAGGTTGAGGAAGTCACACTTGTATACGCTCTGTTGGGGAGAGACAGGACACGCACTGTTGTAGGTCGGTTATCGAACTACCGTGAATGGTGGAGTGGGACGACCAGTCAGGATTTGAAAACAGGAAGTGGATGGGCACATACCTCCACCGCAGGCACTATGTCGATACCAACTGTGAGGAACTCATCAAACTTCAAGAATGGGTTGAAACAGCTTCCCACATCCAACAGATGCATTTTTCCCAGTTGAGGGATTGAACTGCAACACAAAAACCATCACTTACTAATCAGTTTACTGCAGGGAACAGGACACTGCATCATTTGGTATCTAGCATTACAGTCCGTGGACTACAACGTGTCATACTGTATACCCTGTGGACATGTCACTAAAGAAAAAACAGGGATGATGAAAGAGAAGGGAATGAGGGGGAGGGTTAGGATGGGGAGGGGGAGGAGGGGGAGGGTTAGGAGGGGTCAAAAGGAGCTGCGGCTGTACCTAGGGACTGTGGTGATTGGCTGGGCACTCAAAGCTGGGGCACTCACAGCCAAGGCCAGCCTCGCACTTTTCTCATCCTTCTCCAACATTCTCTTCATCCCGCCATCCAGGAAATACTCCTGGCAGATGCTGGGGGGGAAAAACAAAGTCACATGTTATTACCTCATGCATAACTGTTAAAGTAACAGCAACGTGATGAGGAAAGTGGGGAAACGGCCGGCGGGATTGTGACCGGCGTGGCGGAGGCCTGCGAGGCAGAGGCCTGCGAGGCGGAGGCCTGCGAGGCAGAGGCCTGCGAGGCGGAGGCCTGCGAGGCAGAGGCCTGCGAGGCGGAGGCCTGCGAGGCGGAGGCCTGCGAGGCGGAGGCCTGCGAGGCGGAGGCCTGCGAGGCGGCTGGCGTGTCTCCGGAGCGAGGCTCTGACCTGCGGCACCACTCGATGCGTCCCTCTCCCTCCTGGTTCTGGGTCCAGTGGTTGTCCGCCAGGTTCTTCATGGCCAGGGCGTACTCAGTCAGGGTCAGCTCGTCCTTACAGTGCTCCTGCCAGATCTTCTCAAAGTCCCCCACTGCAGACGGAGCAACACACAGAGACGTGAGGAGACGGCAGAACCGATCAGAACCAGACGATCGTGGCTTCTGCGGCCACAACATTACAACATTTTAAATACCTACTTGCAAACGGCAGCCACCCAAAAAGTTGGATTAGAGTGAGATGACCTCTGTTGCTATCACAACAGCTGAAAACGCCCAGGGCTATCGCTCAATGCATACTGCTCGCCTCTAGCACTAAGTAGAAGCAAGACTTTAGTCTGAAACTTTATACAATCAGCTCCACATTCATTGTGACAGCATGAATTCCCTTCTCCTTGGTCCTTCTGAATGTTGGGCAGCGGGTCTGTTTTCGTGTGAAGCGAACACGCCGAGAGGAACGCTACCCCATGACCACCAGGAAAACACCATATCAGATTTAGAGACGAAAACAAGTGGGACTGAAGTAAACAGCAGGGCCCTACAGAGCATGACTGCTGTGTTCCAATGCCAGGCAGACCAGATCATGCTTTACTCATTAACCAGTCCTGTCATGGGGTTCGTTGACTGGGCCACACTGAGAACACTGTGGCTTCCTACCCTGCTAGTCTAGAAGTCAGCTCTACATTACCCTTCTGTATAATGACAAGTGTTGCTGGTGGTAACTGTGTGGATATTGTATACTTCCTCCTCTGGTTGAAAAGGGGTGATTGTTGCTCACAGTGTAAAGCAGACCATGGGACACATTCAGTCACTCATCATCATTACCATTTCTGAATTCCATAAAAGGTGCGATGCACATTCTTTGGACTAAACCATCTTGGACTGAACCATCTTGGACTAAACCATCTTGGAATAAACCATCTGGACTAAACCATCTTGGACTAAACCATCTTGGACTAAACTATCCAAGGAACCTCAGTGCAATAACAACACAACAAGAGCCCAGATGACTGGGTCTCAAACTACAGATGCCAAACACCATCTCTAAAAAACGGTCATAATAAAAAAAAGTATTTGCTTTTAAATGGCAATTATGGTTACAACTAACAGTTTGGCTTTATCAAGATCAGTTAGACTAGAACAAAACACCCATATTTCATGGTTCTACGTGGACTAATTGCCATCTTATATTTGGTTAAACAGACAAACCCTTTCTGATTGCAGGTGTAACGTGCATCTGTCCAACTTGTGTTAGTGTGTGTCCTGGTGTGTGTGTTGTTTGGCTTCTGTAAATGTTGAAAGCCATGGCCAAACAATTTTTATATTTCTAGTTATTGAGTGTTTTCCATACTGCATGGTTTGAGAAGAGTGAAATTGAAAAATAAGTTATTGTTCCCCATGGCACCATTCTCCATTGAAAAATCTTTTATACGGCAGACTTTGTATTGATGTGAGAATAACCACAGTTTAAAACCGTTAAGCTGACGTAATGTAAGCAGGGGAAATATACTACATTTTAAAATTTGGGACAGAATCCTGCTAACGGGGAATCATTTTTCTTTTCTCAGTTTGGCTTAAGTTCTGCAGTTATGTAGTGATCAGAATGAATCCCTTTATTTACGAAAAAGAAAGTCTCACCGTGGACGGCCGTTGATATGCATCATCAGCCAGTCAACAAAAAATAAAACACAGAATGCTGGCAGGACTAACAATCTATTAAAGGTTGTTTGGAATTAAGATACTAGTTGGACAGTCAGAACCAAGAAGGATTTCTAGTATGTCGCGTTGTCTAGTCATTGTTGAGATACCAAAACGTCCAAGCAGGAATTCCTAGGCAGATCAGCACCAACAGATCAAGTGCATACTTCACCTTGGTTGTCAGTTATTCAGATAATGTTCATGTATACTCTTATATAAGTGCAAACCAACCCTATTATAAATTAAACCATGAGAATAGCTGACTAGCAAGACTGTAAAGACCGATGTCCCTTGTAGTAATTTATTGATCAGAATGACGGTGAAAGACAGAAGAGGGAAGTTATTGATTGAAAGACAAGGCTATGCTAAATGATACTAGCTAGTACTACAAGATTGCTAAGGTGGCTGGCTGGTGAGCTAGCTACCTAAGCTACACAAATTGGCCTTGTTTTCAAGATTTAAATACCCATGGGCCATGTGGCCATGACGGTAGAAGACCGATTTCTGTCTGGCCTGCATTTTTGTTAGCCAACTAGCTGGCTAACGTTAGCTTAGCATTACTTCTTACCTTCTCGGTATTTTCTTCGCAGTTTTCTGTGAACATTTTTCACGACTCCGGATAATTTTTCCTGCTCTTTTTTCTTGCACCGCGTGTCATTTGGTATAAGAACGTACAACGGCTCCGTTTCAGATTCTGTCTCTCCTGTCTCTGCATTGTTCAACGGATCCATAGCACTGCGCCGTCGGTTCTAGTCTCTACCTACCGGCGCACCGGTCCACAAGCCAACAACGCTCGAGCTGATTGCCTCGCGTGCACACACATGCTGCAGGGCTGACAGCTGCACAGCCAACCAGAGAACCAGGAACAGAAACGCCTTCAAACGGCATACAGACCGCTATCTGTCTGTGCGCTGCAATTTGAAATAAAACTAAAATCTGATCTGAATATTTTTCAGAGTCGATCAAAATTACTAGTTAAATAGTATACACTACTAATACAACCGTGAGTGAAAACATAAACATTCGGAACCGAAACTTTGTTAATCCCTTTTCAACGGCAGTCACTGTATTTCCAGGCAAGACATGAGTGACATGGCAGCTGTTAACCGATTTAGATGAGGTCCAACGTGATAACAGGTGTATACCAGATAGAAGATACTCCATACGAGAGCAATAGTACCATATATCTCACATACAGTACAACCTCAACTCTGTAATTTGCTTTAAAAAAATATAATAATTGGGATATACTGTGTGAATCAACAGCAGCAGAACTAAAGGGTACCAAGGATATTTTAGCTATGCCTGTAGTGCCATCTAAAGGATAGCAGTATACTTTAATGTTTAGTGTTTCCTGAATCCAAAAACTACCATTCTCTTAGGTGGATATTTTTACATTCAAGTCTATGTTGTACCATTGTTGTCAATGATTAAAGCCTAAATAAATGGGAAATTAAATGCTTTATTACTTAGAATGGTTAATATATTTGCTTGTTAACATGCGTCTTCCTCAGAGCACTGTAGTTAAAATATTACAAACTTTCGTTCTAGTCGATGTTGAAGAGCATCCTTTCAATAATAACAAACACATGATAGTGTCTTAAGTATTTATTTAGCCCTTTTTGGGTCACAAAAATAGTATCACAGCTGTTAGTTTTAATGCTGTGTCATGTGATGTTTCCACTACCTCCATAGAGGACAGCTGGCATCAGCATCATGGGAGGACTTTAACATGAACATCCAGTCATTTAGCAGAACGTGTAGTGTAATAGTGACAGCAACATTTCCAGCAATGTTATAATCAGTCTGATGTTAAAACCAACTTTAACGGCATTAGGGAGATCCTACAAGGAAAGCTATTGGATCTCAATGTATTTATTTTTTGACGCTTTGATGACGTAGTGTGATACAGTCACAGGCTGAATCACTCAGGCTCGTGTGTGTCATTGCCCTGCTTGTGGCACAAGGCAGCCATGCCATTAAACTCTAACATGAAACCTTGACTTCTATGGCACATGACTTAAAGATAAACAAACGACATGGCACTGACAGACATAATATTATTTGACTATACTGACAGTGTTTTGTTCAATCATTCACCACACTGCAATGCCTTTTAGATTTAACATCAATTATGGCTTGACAAAGAATACAACTAACAAGCTGTGACCTAAATCTAAGTTATAAGGAAACAAATTCACACCTAACATGTGTCTGACGTGTATCTTCCACGTCAATATGGCATTGTGGATCTCCGCCCGCTAAAAATGACCACTTGTTCGTCTGTGAAGCACAAGGGAGTGATAATCCTAGCTAAGGACGGTCATGGACGCTCTGACAAGCAGCTGCAGCTGGGAAGGCCCGACCAAAGCCAAATGTTTAAATTCAAAGGTCAAAGTTAGTGGCACTGGCTATCAAGTTACTCAGTGTGCAACCAGTATGGCCATCTTCATCATCGTCGTCATGTATGTTGTTTATGAGCTTTACGATCTTTGATGTTGGATCAGGAGATTAATACCGCTCTGAGTTTGATATGTGTAAGCAGAGAGGTCCGTGGGGAGATGAACAGTGAGGACTGATGTGGTAACAGGACGTTAAGTAGCATACGTGCTACGTGCGCTGGGCCGTGTATTCCATTTTTCATTTCGCACTATTTTGGAGACCAGTATTCCATTTTTCATTTCGCACTATTTTGGAGACCAGTATCATCCCCGGGGACATTGGAAAACAGTGGTTTGAATGAAGGATGTGCAGTAAAAGAATAAACTTGTTGAAAAAGTATAGCTTAACAAGTATTTATCTAGTTTTGGCCCTTTTAGATTAAACACAGCTCATGAATGTGTGCTTCATAAAGTGCTATGATGTGATTAGCTTCATGAGCCGCTACTGAAAGTGAAGTAGCTAGGCTACAAACATATTTCAACAGAAATGACTACAAGTGATAACAAGGTTTGAGCAAAACCAAACATGTCAACATATCAGAACGACTAATGGACTGCACGGCAAGAAATGTAATTCAAAGCCAAAATGCAGATATTCTTTTATTTTCATACTATGGTGTTTCAGGTAATGGCACGTAATTTAACTTGTACAATGGATAGTTTGTCTCCCTCAACATGATGGTGTTCAGATAATTAACTGCAGATCATTCTGTTATGAAACAGACATTTCAGATATTTTCATAACTGCACGCATGTTTAACTACCAAGAGCTCATCTAAGGTTCCTCCCTGTCCCTGCTCTCTGAATATTAACTGAAAGTAGGCGACTGTATAACTCAGGTTACCTACCACAGGCGATACATTTCCACCTTCTAGTGGCAATCACACCTTAACCTGACTGTTTATAAGACAGAAAACATATTCAGTTTTTATTCTGATTCACCAGAATGTTTAAAGTGATCTCAAGGACACTGTAATCTAATATGTCTGCTTAAAATACAGCCTCACAGCCTAGCCTTGACAGCTTAGGACATCATGGAGAGTTCTTCTCCAAAGGTCATTGGTGTGATGAATGGAGTACCACAATACATTTCAGGCTGTTGATATCTTAATCAGAGAAATCATGTGTTGTACACCTCTCTCTTTACAGAATCTAAAATAATGTACACTGACAGATGATTCATTACTATTGCACCGGGAAACATATTAATAATTAAACATATTCATAAATTACAAATATATATATATCAATGGAAATCATACAATAATGTTCTGCACCAGACTCTGGAGGGTTTGATATAAACAATCATATCTGTTTCAGTTACAAGTACAGCTATCCTATCCCAGACACAGTCTGCAAAAAAACTTGTTTAGTTGTAGTCTTGGTGGTTGTGGACAGCGTTCCATTTCAGTGTAACATACTTGACACAACATGCATCCTGCACGCTTTTAAAGGACTAACCCTAAGGGTCGCTCAATCCATTTAGTAAAATATTTTTGTCAGAAAAGGAGGTGAATTGCAGCTCATTTAAACAACAGTCAACAATAAGCAATAGTTTGGACAATGTGCAGATATCATACAGAAATCATTTAATTGGACAAATACTGTATTTCAACTGTAATAAGGCCTACTGTGAGCTACAATGCATTGTCAGTGTCAGAAAAACTACGTTCGTTTGGAAAAAAATATCATACGTATATATGTACATTAACTGTATACTATTCAATATATATTTTTTAAAGTGATATCACATTTTGAAGTGATATACTGTGTTATAGTAAATGTTTTGTGTAAACTGTAATCCAGCAATTGATAACAGAAAGTGCAAAAAATGTTTGTTTGACCACTCTATCTTCTTTTGTAGAATCACTGATAATATACAATACATACAAACAAAGATGTTCTGATAAGGCACACGATAAGGGAAAACAGTATCTACACTGACGGATGTTTCTGGGTAACAGGCTCAGGGCTTGTACGTTCCTGAACTGGGTTGTCTTTCGGAGTTTGTTTCTCTCCCTGGCAGCACAGCCAGAGTACAGAGAACAAGTAGAGAGTAAAACAGGCCAAGAAGTCATAATGATACGCCACAACAAAGAACACCGCTAACAGGAGGGAGTACATCAGTGCTTTGGAGATGTTGTGAAAGGAGAACGTTTCCCTCCACCATGCTAGACGGTTCTCTGCACCGCCCTCTCCTTTGAATAGTGCAGACAGCGAACTAACGGGCGGCTCATCCACCGTTTCAAAGTCCAGCAGATCCTCAAGAGCGTCATTGGGTGGCTCCTCGTCCACGGACTCGCTGATTGACGGCATGGGGGAAGGCAGTTGTTTACTCCTGCTTATTGAAGGTCTTTTTCCAAAGCTCGTAGCTACAGGTGTGTCCTTACTGCAGCCTGCTGCTGCCAGAGCAGCGACCTGCTTCTGTGCGGCTCTCAGGCTGTGCAGGTACAAATCCATCTCGTCGTCTGATAAAGATTCAGTGGAAATACTGCGCTCATCCCCGTCCTCGTAGCAAGGTTTACCTGCTCGGAGCAGTCTGTCTCCTTTGACAGAGTCCATGTCTTCTCTTACCACACTGTACTGGTCGTTGTCATGGTCTGCACAGTCGTCGTAAGGAGCATCTTCCACAATATAGAGATTTGCTTCATTCCTTTCCCATCTGCTGTCCTCTACATCTGTGTTCTTAGAGTTGTTTGCGTTGACTCTCTCGACCTCACTACCACTCTCAAATGTGCTGTTTCTATGTTCTGCTGTTAGTAAATGATCTGCAGCTTCAATTATTTGTGCCTTACTCCCTTTCTGGTGCTGCTCTCCGTCAGTGTATTCATCCCGCTTTCTTATCTCCACCTCCTCATCGGTCTCTCTACCAATAATAATCACTTCTCCATCTTCCTTATTTACAATTTCTTCTTCATCCTCCACCATCTCCTCTTCCTCCAACTGTAGCTCATCATCATCTTCTTCCTTAATCTCATCTTTCGAGCCTTCCACCTCAATCTCCACCCCCCTCTCATCCATGTCCACCCCCTTCTCATCCAACTCCAACTCCCTTTCCTCTATTTCTTCAATCCTACACTCATCTACGTTAATCTTCTCCTCTTGCTCCTTCTCTTCAACTATGATTTTTTCTTGTTCTACCATCTTTTCCTTCTCCACCAGCTCTTCCAAAACCTTATCAACCCTCTCCTCACTATTCTCCTCTCTCTCTTCTGGGTGAATCTTGCTTTCCTCTCCTCCATCTTCAATTAGCAACATTTCCTCTTCTTCCTCTACAATCTTCTCCCAGTCTTTTTCATCAACGTTTTGGTTGTCACACTTCTGTCTCTCATCAAAATGTGGATCTTTTGAGGATCCATCATGATCTTCTACAAAGCCAACATCCTTCTCAGTGAATGTCACAACTAATTGATCTCCCTCTTTAGACTTTGAGTCATATTCTACGACATCCTTCATATCCCGAATATTTCCACCACCCTCGCCTTCTGTTGGTAGAATTGTTTCACCACACCAGTCGTCTGACTGAAACCTGTCCTCCTCTTTGTCGGATCCTTTCTCACTATCCAACGATATGCAATCCTTGTGGAAAACAGGGTCATCCTTTTTTATTGCAGCCATACAGTTATTTGCGTTCAGGGTGTATACAGATGGCTTATTTTCAATACTTGGGTGATTTGGCATTTTGGTTGTGGATGACTCAACTCTGGGGTCACCATCTATAAGCTCTGACATGACCGTAGCTGTATGTAACCTATCTGTCTCCGTGGACCGTTCACCAGTGGGGACTGTGAGAGGACTCCCTCTTTCCTCTGGCTGTTCTACGCTCACACGGTTTGGTCCCCAGCTCACCTCTGGGACCATTTCAGGACTGGGGTTTTCTGGCGCTCTGACCAGAGTTTGTGTTTGTAAATCTACCATGTCTAAAACACTCTGTGTTGACGCACATGTTGTGTCTCCAATCTGTGTTTGTGCCGATGTGACCTCGGGCGGGATTTGAGCCGAGGGATTCCTCTTGGCCTGGTGAGGCAAGTGGTCTGCTTCAGATGGGCCTTGGGGGGCCTTGGGGATTAGTGCTGTGGGAACCAGCGCGTCTGCACCAGTCCTGGGAACACATCTGTCTACCTCGTCAGAGACAGGTTTAGACTGCCCACTCAGTCCAAGTACTAAACAATGAGCATCTGATTCAAGTGGTTCTCTCTGATTCCTTGACTGTTTTACATGAGTTTCACCAGCATCTGATGTTAAGTTGAAACCGTAATCTACTTCATGTGAGGAGGCGTATCTCTGGGAAATGCCCGTAGCTGATTTTCCATCATGCAACCTTCCCTTTGATAGACTTGTTTGATTCCTTTTATTGGTTACATTCTGACGGTCACTTTCTACTTGACAAAACACCTGGTGATAAAGTGGAGCCAAAACCGTTCCAAATATGACGCCACTGGTCCGACTGACTGGGACTGCAGAACTAACAACATCATCAGGAAACCCTACACCTGGGTCATCTGATTCAACTCTCTCCTCCGCCACAGTATTCTCCATCTGCATCAAGATACTTTCCACCATCTCATAAGACATGTCATCTGTTTGGCAGGAGGGAGCGTGTTTATCAGCGGTCAAACCTGATAGGTTGTTAGAGATGATGGTGACGTCTGACCCGCCCAGGTCTGATGTGATAGGGCCGACAGCCGAGACAAAGTCCTGAGATCCCTCAGCTTCATTGGTGGAAGGCCTGCCTGTCTTGTCCGACGTTGCCACGGAATCGGATTGAATTTGCAGTCCGTTGGATGTGTTGAGCTGTGGTTGTGTCTCTGGTCCATTTGGAAGGCTTTTCACAAGAAGTGTGTTGTGTTCTGTGAGAGGCTGAGATGGGTCCACTGGCTTGTTCTTGTTTTCACTTGTGAAGTCGTCTCTCTGGGAGAAGTAGTCCCTAACACGTGCCATCCTCGCTTCCTTACGGCGGTTTCTTCGAGTACAGTTCTGTCTGCTCTCCACCTATCCATTAACAAGGGTCACACACTTTATCAACATGCCAACACAGCCTTCTGTAACTTCTGCCATTTACATTTTTTAAATAAAATTATTATTACATCAAACGATGTCAATGTTTAAAAGGTGTGGGTTAATTTGATAAATGAAGTGAGACGACTCATGACACAAACTGGTTACCCTTCTCTGAAGCGTAGATGTATACATCGAACATGTGACTGTATACATGGTACACGTTATGTTCTCATGTGTCACGAAGATGCAACCAGCACACGTTGGAACATAGTGTTACTAACGTTGGCAATCATGTGACAGCTTTTCAACAGGAGCACCTGGCTTCCCTCTCTGTCTGTGCCCTGGTAGAACCCAGGCCAGTGTACACCAGAAACTCAATCCATTCAGAATATTCAAAAGTCTTGTGGAAACTGATTACATCTAAGCAATTTCTATAGCTATGTATTTCTATACCTATATACTGTCTATATACGATATGTATACAACATAGAAATTGTTTTCTTTGGTGATTTGTTGTCATTACTTATGTTTAGAGATGAGATGACATGAATAGTTCGAGTCACTTGTTTGTTTCCACAATTAGCATGTGTGTGCTGATGGGACTCAACAGCATGATTCAAAGGTTAAAAATGTCAGTGGTTAAAGCTCTGTGTTGTGTCAGTGGTTAAAGCTCTGTGTTGTGTCAGTGGTTAAAGATCTGTGTTGTGTCAGTGGTTAAAGCTCTGTGTTGTGTCAGTGGTTAAAGCTCTGTGTTGTGTCAGTGGTTAAAGCTCTGTGTTGTGTCAGTGGTTAAAGCTCTGTGTTGTGTCAGTGGTTAAAGCTCTGTGTTGTGTCAGTGGTTAAAGCTCTGTGTTGTGTCAGTGGTTAAAGCTCTATGTTGTGTCAGTGGTTAAAGCTCTGTGTTGTGTCAGTGGTTGAAACTCTGTGTTGTGTTCGACCTAACAGCTTGCTCACCATCAGTTTCTGTTTCTCTTCCTCAGTTGCTCCATTGCTGTCGATGTTCAGCATGGGCGTTTTGTCATCATGATGGGGTACACCTGGAGAGGAGATTCAGTCCTGGTTTCAGATGTCGGTTTTCATTTGACTGTCATTGAAACATTCATTTCATTACAAAAGGATTACCTGTATGTTCAGCATTGGTTGATGACAAGTGTTCCTCAGTGGTAAATATTTGACTGTAAATGAATTAAACAAAATACCTTAAATTGTAATATATATTATGCTGTAATGTATTACAATAAAATTTGTAATAATATTATTTATTGTAACTAACATCAGTAAATAGGTTTTACTCTTATAATCACAGGCAGTAATTGGGGCCTAACATGGTGTGACAATCTTTGGTAAAAAAAAAATACTGATAGAAATGTCATATTTAAAACTACACAGAACATGGTACTGTCCTGCTTTTTATAGATGACTGTAACGTCCAATCAACAGTTAGTTCGAATATATAAACGTTTTTTAGGTGCTATCAAGATGTAATTGTATAATTGTGAATTCACCTTATGGCCTTGAGACAACTTTTCTTTTGAGCGTTGTCACTTTGCAGTTTTTTCTTTGTCTCTTTCACTTTCTGGTGACAGAACAGCACATAGTTCCTGTCACTGTTGTTGGCCCAGAAAGTGCCTACTGGGGTCTCGTAGCGGAGACAAAAGTCCACTCTGGTGCCCTGCGAGCCCAATGCAGGCACCAGGGTGAGCTTGAAAGAGAAACAGTCTGTTACTCCATCACCAGACCCAGGGACGTATTCTGCCAGCAGGTCAAAGTGGCTCGCCCACGCGTCCAGACTGGTGCGGACATACAGCATCTTATCAAAGGACAGGTTGAGAACACGGATGACCCCGCGGAGGATGGATGTCCCCGGGAGCAGCTCCACGCTCTCCAGCTCCAGCTTCTGCTGCCTGACCCTCAGTGCCCGCTCCTCGGACGGCAGCGTGAAGAGAGTGGACAGGTAATACTCCTCCACTTCCTTCCCGTCTCCCTCCAGAGAGTCCCTGCAGCCAGGTAGCCTGGGGATGTCCCACGAGTCGAACTCCTTCACCGACACCAGGCTGAGCCCCAGGACGTCAGCGAAGGACACCCTCCTGGATCTGGACGAGGGCAGCTCCGGCTCAGAGTCTTCGCTCGACACGGACGTCTTCCTCCGGGGGCAGGGGGACGACTTGGGCTTGATGCCGCCGACCTCCTCCTCGACCTCGTCCTCGTCCTCGTCCCAGCTGTCGCTGAGGCCTGGGACCCCGAGGAGGCCCCCGGCCCCGGTGGGTCTCTCTCCCGCTGCAGGCTCCATGGGGCTCTCTCCCGCTGCAGGCTCCATGGGGCTCTCTCCCGCTGCAGGCTCCATGGGGCTCTCTCCCGCTGCAGGCTCCATGGGGCTCTCTCTGCGATTGAGTGAAGGGGAACCACAGAGTCGATGCTTTTGGCAACTGACATTCAACATGTTGTGCCCTGACAGACGGAGTCAAGTTACAGTCCACATTGTAGCGAGGGCCAGCACTATAAATAGGTGGCTCGAGACTTAAGTTATGCAGTCAGGGCTCAGGAGAACACTGGGACTGCGATTTGGTATTATATTTATAATACTAAATCCCATTTGAGACGCAGAATTACAACAATGAAGTGTTGGAGATTATTGGAAAAA
Source organism: Hypomesus transpacificus (assembly GCF_021917145.1). Lineage (NCBI taxonomy): Eukaryota > Metazoa > Chordata > Actinopteri > Osmeriformes > Osmeridae > Hypomesus > Hypomesus transpacificus. Next base: position 10,685,205 of record NC_061073.1, read on the forward strand.
ATACATATCCTCTAAATACTCATTCTGTCCTTGTAAAAACGTTTTCCTGTCATTGTAAATATATTTTGCATCTGTGGGGTAGATAATTAACTTTTATTGAACACAATAAATATATAATTTATTGGGCTTTCTTCAGTAATTTTATTTTACTGACAGTGGGTTACATACAGCAAATAACTTTGAGCTATTTGCTGTTTGGGTTCACAAAATTTGAATGGCAGTTATTTATATTAATGAGTCCACTAAGGTGGGGTACTGTTATGTACCGTTAGGAATGTAGCACAGGCAGACCAGGAGGAGCAGGCAGGCTGAGTCTCTGGGGTGGATAGAACCATGCTGCCTCTGGGGGAGAGGGTTCTGGGAGAGAGGGTTCTGGGGGAGTGAGATGGGATATCTGGGCGAGTTGTTTCTGTGGGAGATTAGAAGCTATGTGGCTGAGCCAGTGGACTGGATAGGGCCCCCCCTGGTGGGTCACCCTTCAATTCTCCTTGGAGACGGGTCATTGGGCTGGGTGACCCCGAATTACACTCCTGACCTTTTAGAAAACCCTTCCGTCATGGAGGGATGGTGTTACTGTCACCTGATGAGCCCCCGAGGCCTCAAGGTCTAGCTGGGAGATGCATGACACAGCAACAAGCACAGTCTTACAGTATGACAACCTACGGGGGATTATAGGTGCTATGCCTTCTAGGGTATAAACGTTATAAAAAAGAACATGTGTATTTTGTGTTATCAATATTTCAGCTGTCCATGACTGGGCATTTGAAACAGCAGAAACACATGTGTCCACTAGATGACAGTGAACAGAAGATTTACTGCTGGATATACTACTGATGGTTTTGTTTTGATCACTCCCTCATTTGTTGAATGTGACATTAAAATCGTTGTAGACTACAGAAAGTAGATATCCTTTCTACCATAACTTAACATTGTATATTATTTTTTCATTTCAAGTGGACCGACCTTTTTGAGACACTGGAATGCATAAATTGAATTACATTTGTATCTTAAAATACACCCCCCCCTTACACACACACGCCCGCACGCACGCTAACACACACACACACGCACACGCGCACACACACACACACACACACACCATGACAATCTTTGTGCTTGTATGATAAATCAAATATTATATTTAAATATATTTCATTTGAAAACTTTTAACGAATCAATCGACAACGCAATTAGAAATGAACAAACGTTGTAAAAAAAAAAGTCTCTCTGCAGCATTCGAACACTGAGAATAGCATCCGATATCGCTTGTGTCGCTTACCAACCGAAACACCAGCGCTGCACTCAATCGATAGACCTTATGGATAAATCCTAAAATCACCCTCTATAAGTTTGTTCAGAAGTACTGATCCTTGTTGAAATTGTTCGCATGGACGATAGTATGTAGGGTATTGCAATAAGTAAGCCAATAAGCGAATATTGTTGGTATAATCAAATTGGCAGTCTTATCTGGTGCACGACACCAAATAACTTAACAGGCCTGGCACATATGATATATCATCTACCTTTAATAATATATTCAATATAGTTTTTATTAGATACAACCTGGTTGTAGACTTCTCATTGCGGATATAACATATCAACATGAAATGTTATTTCTGAAGACAAACTGTGTCAAAGGACAGGAACAGATTTCAACAGCGTTTGAGTTTAACTGTAGTGAAAGAGACTGCTGTTATTATTTACTATGACTATTTAAATATACATAAAACCTGTACATACATAGTTCCCTAAACTGCACCACCTTCTAGCTACTTATCATTTATCTTTCGCTTGTCAGGTCTGAACAATCAAGTGACATGACCACAGACTCCGCCTCCTGCTTTGTCTCAGGTAAGTACACCGCTATATCCTCAGTCCACACGGGCTAACCACGAAACTTGGGATACTCTGCAACACTTCATCTAGCAGGTAGGTTGCTTTCAACACTTCGACACTTTTCCTTGAATTGCTACATTTATTGTAATTTCTTTACAGATGAGTGTGTTTTAAAGTAATCATTTTAAGTTGCTTTAGTTTACTGTTCTCGATTGTTTTAGTTTCTGATTGAAAGTCTTTGAACTATTTCAGCCACTATTTTCAACCTTTTCCTATTCGTTTCTCAGACTTTTATACAGGAGTTTAGACAGGCTTCTACCTCCTTGTGAGCAACACCAACCTTTAATCACGTCTCTTTTGTGAAATAGATCCAATAAATAATGACCAGTTATTATCTGAATGGTCTAATGTATGCAACTAACCAAAAATCTAATGAAGAATCGGACCCTGTTTTGTATTTGTGCGCATACAAAAATGTTACATTTTGAACTAAATCAAAATGTCAATAGTGTTTAATTGTTTTGATATAGAAACTTTTTCAAATCAAAACTTGGGTCCTTGAGACTAAAATATGTGACTGGTAGTGGCAGGTTTACATCTGCCACTACCACCACAGTGGTTTTCATTTCATTACTGCAGAATGAAGAAAACAAAAAACAGTTTGTGGCAATGTGGATTTGCAAATAAATGATTTTTATTGAATGTCCTCTGTGACACTCAAACGTAGTCTATTTCTCTGTCCTTGGAGATCCAGATAGTGAACTGTCTTGGTCTTTGCTCTAGATCTGGGGAGGTTAACATGATCAGCATAGGTCTAATGCAGAACTCGTTTTGCAGGTGTTAAGTGGGGATGCCCGAGCCCACAGCCAGCCCGGTCTGCCTGCAGCCCTGGAGCATCAGCAGCCTGCAGGAGCAGTCAGACAGCAGCCTGCAGGAGCAGTCAGACAGCAGCGCAGGGGAGGGAGGAGCTGAAGGAGAAACCAGCCGAGAAGGGAGCACAGAGGAGGCGCAGAGTCTCCAGCACGAACAGGTACCTTCATCCTCCTTCTCCTCCTCTTCTTCTACCTCTTCCTCCTCCTCTCTCCTCTTTCTTTCTCATCCTCCTCCTCTTCCTCCTCCTCCCACCTCCCACCTCCTCCCTCTTTATCCTCCTCTTCCTAACTTCTTTCTAGAACCTCAATAATAACTCCTTGTTAACTGACAACTTTGTCAGAACTGTTCATAATAAATGTGTAAAAAACTAATACATTTTACATCTATAAAATCATAGGGAACATTGTGATTAGACTACTAGACCACAGTGACTGATATAATTATATTGTGGACTACTTCAGGGAGAAAATTTGGTGTGACACAGTCATGTTTGTCGTGGTAGAGATTTCATACGAGGTGTAATCAGAGTGGAGAGTTTACACGCTGCTGTTTGTCCTTCATTATGACTCTGTGACTCAGGGCTGGAGAGCAATCACTGTCGACAGAGCCAGTCCAAACAGATGCAAGGCAAAGACAAACAAGCACAGCCAACATCATTTTATGGTTGTCCATTACAATTCCCTGTGAGAGAATCTTAATCGAGGGAATCAATATAACAACAGAGAGGATGAACGTTCCCCACCCTCATCCTTCCCTTCTCCGTCTGTCTCTCTCTCTCTGTCTTGTCTGTCTTGTCTGTCTGTCTGTCTCTCTGTCTGTCTCTCTGTATGTCTGTCTGTCTATCTGTCTGTCTGTCTGTCTGTCTTGTCTGTGTGTCTGTCTGTCCTCAGTCTTTGAACTGACACGTGAACCTTGCTTTGTCCGACTTTGAAAGTATCTGCATGACCTTGAGCGTGCTTTGTCTGGTAACAACAAAACATAGTGACATGATAATAGACATTATCATGGAATGTATAAAAGAATGTGTTTGCAAGTGTGAACTTATTGTCATTTCACATTGTGATGAGGCTGATGTAAGGGAAGTAAGTCTACGTGCTTGAACTCTTTTCAGATCCTGAAAGCAGCAAAGACCTTACTGCACCAGCAGCACAGGACTGGCCTGGAGCCCCAGAGCAATGCTAAGAATCAGCCTCATCAGGTGCCATGGAAACGCTTTCATATCTTAGAGAGGATTCTTCACTGACACAATTACAGTCATTTATTAGGCCCTGCAGACAAAAGCAGTTATTCTCAATTATTCTGTGTTGATTTGTTGATTCAAGATGATTCTCCTGCATTTGCTTGTGTAATCACAAATTATACTTAAAACATTTTAATTGTTTATATGTGTCTAAACCATAGATATCCTTAGATGTACGTCTAAGGACAAACAACATCTAAGGAATAAAACTATTGATGTTTATGAAAAGCCCATCAAATTCTATTTCAAATGACCACCACAACCCTAACTCAACCTTCATGTCCTGCACGGCCTACACACATGGTTTAGTCTTTTTGATTATTTTTTTTAGCATTTAAAAAAATTATTCTGTAACTCTCACAGGTATGTATACAGTAAGGTGAATTCCTTCAGTCACAAATCAGTTGATCTGTGAAGAAATGCCTACCTTCTCTTCCTTGAACATGAAGCTCATGTAATTTCATCCAGTCTAAGATATCAAAAGAAATGATCCATTGTTGAGCCTTTCTTGCCAAACCTCTGATCTGTGACAGTCTGTCAACACAGACTGTCATTATTCTGGGGGTGTTTGCCTGGACTAATGTCCATACATTTCTATCAGGCGTCACAACATGCATGTAATTAGTCTGCCGCTGTAATTGTAATTACTCAATCATCCTCCATCTCATTTTAGGGTCACCTTTAACTGACACAACTTCTCATCATGGCTTCGTAGTCAGAGACAGTCAGTTTAGAGGACTTTGAATCTCTGATCATTGCACTTTCAAATATTCCCTCCGACGATTTGGCTCACACCTCTTGACATGTGTCCTGTTTCGCTCCACATCCCCTCCTCCCTCAGGTCTCCCTCGCCCTGATGAGCCCCCATCCAGTACACCATGTCCTGACTCACAACCAGATCCAGCGTCTGCTTCAGCAGCAGCAAGCCATGATGCTACACCAGGTAACACCCCACACTGTGACTGGACGTTGGACTGAAGTCTAAGGTAGCAGCATCTAATTCATTTCCCCCCAAATTTTCTCAAATCAAGCAACACATGAAGGACTTTTACAAGCAGCAGCAACAACAGATTTACCTCCAACTGTTGCAGCAGAAGAACCCAGAGAAGAGAATAACCGAGGTTTGTGACCTAAACAAGAGCCTTTCCTGAGGCTTCATGTAAAAAGAAATCCTACATTTAAATCTTCCGAAGCTAATCTGTCGTGGTGTGACTGTGTGTTCTCTCGGTGTGGCTCAGCCCTCCTTACAGCAGCTGCTGTTTCAGCAGTTACTCCAGCTCCAGCATCAGCAGCAGCTGGGACAGCTCCTCCTGCCCTCACACACCCTGGCTCCAGGTGAGCCTCTCTGGGTCGTCGTGCCAACCGCGCTGGGATCTACCAAAGCTTGACCAAAGTCGTTTTTTCGACATTGGTACATTTCTTTGGGAAATGCGGCATGCAACTATATGGACACACACAGGTGCTTTTTGAGAATGGCATTTTGTTATACTCTGCAAATCACTTTGACTTTGACAGGTGAAAGTAGAGGAACTAGCCCGGACTGTACCAACTCTACCACCACCTCACCGTCCACCCCCTCCACCACCTCAGTGAACTTGGCCCAGGAGAAATCTCAACCCCCCCGCAGAACTGAATGGTACTCCCGCTGTTGTTCAGTCAAGAACAGAGTCGATCATGCCTGTGTGCACGCAACAAATACCTGTCAATGTCGGGCACCAGAGATGCTTGTTCATTATTGTAGCAAGGCTTCACTTGAATCCCCATGAGACAAACACATCCCATTTTGTTTGTTTGTTTACCTTTTCAACATGCAAAGTAAAATATTTTCTAAAAAGCCGTAGATATGTTGAACAGATACGAAATCAAAAGCCAGGTTTTCATTAACATTTTTTTGTGTTGGCCTTCCGCCCTCTGTTTTAAGAAAACATAAACAGCATGTCGTTTTTGATGCTGTCGAGTGTTGATTAGATGGGTTCATCCATCTCGCTCTTCCTGTTCTTCCTCCAGCTTCACTGATGTGGATCACTCAGCCATACAGCGGCTCTACAGTCACGGCGTGTGTAACTGGCCTGGCTGTGACTGCGTTTGTGAAAACATGGGCCAGTTTGTCAGGTACAGGACGTTTCTTCAGCATTTTGTTTGATAATTATTATTGCCCAAGAATACATGTATTGCAAAATGTATAGATTTAACCCAAAAATGTAAAGTGTATGTGTGTGTGTGTGTTTAGACACCTGGGTAATGAGCACACCCTGGATGCCCGCAGCACTGCCCAGTGCAGGGTCCAGATGCAGGTGGTGCAGCAGCTGGATCTCCAGGTGAAAAATCACCTCTTACTCTGTTATGATTGTTTCATAACGAGATAGTCAAATTCCCCAAGCTCTTAAAACAAGTATGCCTAAATATTCGTCCTCGCTATCAACCGTCTCCACTTGGTTTCATCTTCTTGTAACTGTAAAAACGTGTCTGGACAACTCAATGCCGCGCCTGAACTGTCTTGCTGTCTCTTGACTTCTCTTCTCTCTCCCCTCCTCCTCTTCCTCCCCTCCTTGTCCTCCTCACCCCCATCCCCTTCTCCTCCTCCTCTTCTTCCCCTCTTCCCCTCCTCCTCCTCCCCCTCTTCCCCTCCTCCTCCTCCCCCTCATCCCCTTCTCCTCCTCGTCCTCCTCCTCCTCTCCTCCTCCTCCTCCTCCTCTTCCTCCCCCTCTTCCCCCTCCTCCCCTTCTCCTCCTCCCCCTCCCCTTCCTCTCCTCCTCCTCCTCCCTCCTCCTCCCCCCCCTTCTCCTCCTCCTCCTCTCCTCCTCCTCCTCCCCTCCTCCTCCCCACCTCCTCCCCCCCTCCTCCTCCCCCTCCCCTCCCCTCCCCTGCCCTCCCTTCCTCTCTTCCCCTCCCCTCCTCCTCCTCTCCTCCCCCCCCCTCCTCCTCCTCCTCCTCCTCCTCCCCTCCCCTCCCCTCCCCTCCCCTCCCCTCCCCTCCCCTCCCCTCCCCTCCCCTCCCCTCCCCTCCCCTCCCCTCCCCTCCCCTCCTCTCCTGCCCTCCATCAGCTTTCTAAAGAGAGAGAGCGTCTCCAAGCAATGATGGCTCACCTGCATCTGCCACCAGAGCCTCAGACACCATCCTCATGTGTGAGTTTCTCTTTCACACACACACACACACACACACTCTCTCTCTCTCTCTGGGCCTTGGTGACCCGTGCAACTGTTTTGTGTCAAACTGAGAAAAAGACATACAATTTTTTGAAATTATTTCTTCAAAATTGAGGATTTTGAAGAAATAATTCCATGCTATGAAGAAACCCTGTCCCACACCCATCTGTCGTCACAGTGCAACATGTCTGAGGAAAATAATAACACGTCTTTCTGCGAGCTCATCTTCTCTGTCCTGCAGCATTGGTTCAGCGTCCTGTGATGGACAGAGAGTTGGTCGGTAATTGATATTTAGTTCCATGACCTAGAGAGCCATGACCTAGAGAGCCATGACCTTGAGAGGAATTTACAACTCACGGTTTGGAGGAGCTAAACATGACATCAGGGTTCCAGACTGAGGCTTCTCTTGGTGGAACGTTTCAGGAGGATTCCTGAGCTCACAAATAGAATATCTTCAATGTGGGTTCTTCGTATTTCTATACATGATTTCACAAAAAGATGCAGAATCCTTTCAGATTTTTGGGGTGATTTATCAAATTGAAATTTCCTGAACCAAAAATGTTTGATCCATGAAGACGTTCTTATCTCTGTGTTCATCACTCTGTGTTGGCTCTCTGTCTTCATACAACACAGCTGCTGACACCAGATGGTACTGTTTTAAACAGCAGTCAGGATAACAGAGAAAACGACTCCTTAGCTAATCCATCTAATACTGCACCATAATCACAATTCATACAATACAATTTCACAGTTAAATTAGTAATGATTGGCTCTCTTCTCTTTGGGATATTAGAAGAATCACAGCTAAGGAAGCCTGTCTAATCGCATCTGTTACAGGCTATTTAAAAGCTCATTCCTTCTCTATCTCATTTCTATCCTTCTCTGCCCCCACTCCACCCCTCCCCACCCCCCCACCCAACCCCACCCCGACCCCACCCCACCCTCTCCTCTTGTCTCTCTGTTCCTCTCTGGCTTCAGCTGAACTCAGTGTCCAGCGTCAGTATGTTGAGGAGTCAGCGGGACCCCTCGCCTCCAGAGCTGCCCCAGGAGTCCCCTCCGCCCGCGGCGGCCCCAGACAGCCCCCTGTCTCTGGGGTCTGGAGGACCCTACCCCCCCCTACCCTGCCACCACCCCCAGCACAGGAGCCCTGAGGCTCCACCCGCCCCCCCTGCCCCTGTCCTCAGGTATCAGTCGTCCTTAACAACGCTCAATCATAGCAAAACAGAACACTTTAGAACCTCAAAAAGAGAATCTGATTTTTTATTATAATCTGGGTGAGATGATACTGGGTCCACAAGAGGATTTGTATGGTGACGACCATATCAATCTTGTATGTTTTTTAAAACATAAAAAAATTACAATAAAAAGACATGGAAATTAAACGTTCTTGTGTAACTGTCTGATGATGCCATTTCTTTCCTAGACACTGGACACACTTTCGAGCTGTACGAGAATGCAGATATCCGACCTCCTTATACCTACGCGACTCTAATAAGACAGGTATGCACTCGCCACGGTGTTAAATCACCTCCCTAAATCGTAAACAGTGGACACTCGAAGGTGCCTCTCCTCTTCAGTTTTGATCTGAGTAGTTTGTGTCCTCCAGGCCATAGTAGAGTCACCAGACCTGCAACTCACTCTCAGTGAGGTCTACAGCTGGTTCACCAGGACATTCGCCTATTTCAGACGAAACGCAGCAACTTGGAAGGTACTTCTAATCACTTTGGGAATTTAATATATATATATATATATATATATATATATATATATATAAAAAGGCACTCAATGTTGTTAAATTAAAACAACTTATGAAGGGATGATGAATCAGGCTCGCTCTGTCACCTGTCACACTCCCAGAATGCCGTGCGGCACAACCTGAGTCTGCACAAGTGCTTTGTGCGCGTGGAGAACGTGAAGGGGGCCGTGTGGATGGTGGACGAGGAGGAGTACCTGAGGAGGCGGTCTCAGAAGATCTCAGGGTGAGATGCTGCTCTGTCCCTGTCCAGGACACCGTCCGCTCTACTCACAACACCGGACAGCAGTGGTTCTCAACCCTGGTCCTCAAGGACCCCCTGCCCTGCATGTTCTAGATCAGTGGTTCTCAACCCTGTCCTCAGGGACCCCCTGTCCTGCATGTTCTAGATCAGTGGTTCTCAACCCTGTCCTCAGGGACCCCCTGTCCTGCATGTTCTAGATGTTTCCCTGCTCCAACACACCTGATTCTACTGAATGGCCGTTACCAGGCTTCTGCAGAGCTTGATAATGATTCATTAGAATCAGCTGTGTTAGAGCAGGTAAACATCTAAATCATGAAGGGCAGGTGGTCCTGAGGACCAGGGTTGAGAAACACTGCTGTTCACAGTAGATTCCCCATTGTCCTGGCGTCCTTAGATTAGGAAGTCTAAGTTATCATGTTGATTGCATACAAAACATTTGTTTGATTGAAGTCTGTCATGTGGGCGTGACTGCTGCAGATTTGGGTCAGGATATAAATGATTCTCAGTCAGACTGAATTAGGATCGTGGTCGTTGTGATAGACCTTGCCTCTGGCTATGTCAGTCATCAGGGTTTGAGAACTCATACCAGATATTGATTGTTTGAGTATTTCAAATGTATGAGGGGCCAAAATGACATTGTCAGTTTCTGTTGCTTTTTGTTCTATTCCATTGAAGTTCACCGGTGGTGAAGCCCCTGGCCTGGAGCCTGCCGTATGGGACCACCGTCATAGCCAGAGCGCAGGTGAGCTGATCCCCTCCTCGTCACGGCAGCCTGCTAGCTGTGAACGGGGCTGACTTGACACTGGCTGTCCCTGTCTCTCTCGTCCTCTCAGACGGCCCTGGCTGAGGCTGCTGCTGCGGGGACGAGGAGGGGGGACCCAGGGACGAGGAGGGGAGACCCAGGCTGTATCAGCAGCAGCTGCCAGGAGACCCAGGACTCTGACCCCCCCAGCAGACCTGGTTCCCCTCCACACGCCCAGAGGTGAAGGCCAAATACTGTTAGTTAACGTGAAAAACATCTAAGGCCACGTTTACACATAGCCGGGTATTTACAGAAACGAATATTTCTGCCTCTCCGTTTTCAAAAATGTTTCTGTTTACATGAACTCGCATATTTGCCCCCGAGCGCCATCATAACTATGCAAAACCTGTAGGCGGCAGTGTAATGTGAAGGATAAAGCCATGCAAACCAATCAGAATTTTCAAAATCAACAAACACGACCGACTTCCTTTACCTTTCGGGCGCGAGGTTCATTTGTTTGAATGTGATGCGATGCACACATGTATTTCGTGATTCATAAATGTAACGCAATTCACAAATAAATGACCCCATTTTCCTAGTTGTGTTCGACTTAATGCATCACCGGCGGTGCCGACAGCCGGCTGCGTTGAAGCTGAGAAAGCCATTGCCCGCCTCAAGTCAGTCGGGATGCAGGCGACGCCGGTGCTGCATGAAGTCGAATGCACCTATTACTATAAAGAGTACGCTCACAGGACGTGATGCTTTTTTAGTCCCATACTGTGAGGTTTGAGAACCTAAAACTCAGTTTAAGCTAGTGCACACGCAAACACAAAAACGGAGTTTTCAGAAATCTCCACTTTGGCCGGAGTTTTTAGAAATTATCGTTTTCCGTGATAAAACCTCCGTTTTCGTGTAAATGAAAGGCCAAACCGCATGAACATATATGCGTTTTTCTTCCGTGTAAACGGGGCCTAAATGTTTAAACTGTTATTTAATTTGATTGGTCTGTATCACGTCACTCACAAGTTTTCCTCTGGCGGGATGGGTGTTGTAACTCAGAGAATTTAACTGTAGATCAAGATCACAGGTTCAAATCCCCCGTATGTCTCTTGGATGAAAACATTAAATGAATACATTATAATTATCTTAACAAGCGGCCTTTGAAATTCCTGACAGGCCAATCATGGAAGACCAAGAATGTCTGTCAATGGTGACAACAAATAGCCCAGACCCACAGCAGGATGCAGAGCTAGAGGAGGGGCAGTTATCAGACCTGGACTGACCCCATGTGACCTGCAAGGTGCATACCCTCTCCCAATGGCTTCAGACATGCACGTCTTCAAAAAAGAAATGGTGTCAACCAATGATCCCAGCGTTCAGAATACGGTGCTGTAATGAAAACAGTTTTCTCTGGAGATTTCTGTTCCTCTTTTTAGCTTACAGCAGTGCATGTACAGTGTTAGGGGGGGTGTGGTTGTGTGGTAGCATTTACACATAGAGATGTTTCTTCCCCCAAACTGTTGACGATATGTAATTGTTGTCAGTGATTCTGTGTGTTTGTATTGTCTGTGCAACACCAAACTTAAAAATGCGAAGAGAATGTCGTTTTTTTCACAAATGTTTAAATGTTTTCACAAAACATGTGAAGGTTCCACATTTTTGGCTGGAATAGACCCAAACTGGAACATTTTTAAGCATGTTTTAAACACTCTCTACCTCCTAACACAAAACACTATATAGTGTATGTCCTATATAGCCAAATGTTTAATTAGTGTAATAAATACAGGCTGATTGTTTCAAATTGTGTTTGTTTTGTTTAAGTACTATTCAATATTACTGTGAACATTTCTAATAAAGACCAAAAACACAAAACAAACTAAATAGTAAAAGAGCCGACAGGTTGCAATGTGGCTTGTAATTTTATTGTTATTATTATGTCTAACTTTACAAACAACTACAGTGTAATAAAACACCCATGCATGTCTGTGAACCTCGCACCGTGTTCCCAGGGAAGAGAATCTCCCAATTAGGTAAAGAACAAAGAACCCATCTCGCTGTTTCCTGTTTTAACTCTGCGTTTCAGGCTCATGTCAGTAACTGCCTGTGGTGATAAAGAGTCTTAGTTAGGTTTACTGTTGGTTTACTGTTGTTTCAGGGTATGTTTTGATACCCTGTCAGCCCATTAGGAGGCCTTTTCTGATAACCTCTCTCTGACGTGTTTGTAGACTGAGGGTTAGCATGGAGGGAGACAACTGCAAACTCCTTTCCTGTGGGAGGGGCTGAGCCCCTTCTCTGAAGTGCCACGTCCTCATTGTGAGACGAGCGAGTCGACATGTTTTTTCTACGCATCTCTTTGACAGAAGTTAGTCAACAACCAAAAAGGGTTTCAACTCAAAACTGTTATCATGGCACTGCTGTTTTTCAATTCGTTTTATTTTTGATTTCAGAGTATTTACAAATACTCGACTGGCTATCACTACTTCCATGAGTCCAAATCAGTTATTCATAAGTGTAAACATTGTCACATTAATAGTTAAACACAAAAGGACCACACTGAATTTGATCACAATAATACGTGTGATTACAATTAAAGGAGATTTGATAAAATAATCTGTTTTATTACGCTTGAGGTGTTGAGTGCAACAGCAGAAATGACACTAATAAGTGTCCTGTCTTAGTATTATAAATAACGAATAATATAATAATAAATCCTCCATCTGCTTCTCTGATTCATGGTCTAGTTGTACATTTCATCTGACATCCAGCTAAGTGAATCCGAGCGGCATAACTATGCTTGTCGGACGATTTAGTTGTTTCAAAACCAAAGTGTCGACACAGCTTTCCGGCATCGTAACCGTGGGAATGCCTGACGACGAAACTGGACCGGCTCCACGTTTGCGAGCAGTGAAGTGGCTGACAAGCATTGTTAATGAGGTGAACACTGGCCTTCCTTTGAGGTTTGTTTTCCTAGCAGCAGCGAGGCCCCTTGCTTCAGAAGATGTGACCATTTACCCATCCATCCTGTGTACCATCTTTAGACACTGATGCCAATCAGGATTCTAATGATGAAAACGTGTGTTTTGTCTCTAACTAATGCTGGTCTCTGGACGTTTTTATGATAATAGGAAACAGTTTATCAACAGGAAATAGGGACACTACAGAACATGTCTTATAAAAATAAGTGCCATTTCCTCTGAATTCAAGAAGAACAAGGGGGATGAAACGCTGTTACGCTACTCAAACACGTTTACGTGTGCTAAGACCTGTCAGGTGACCTGGACAGGAGATGGCGGAGGGTTTTACAGGGTGTGTGTGTGTGTGTGTCAGTGTGTGTGTGTCACCACTTCTTTGTGTGTGTGTGTCTGCTCATCTAACAAGCGTGTGTGGCATGTGCCTCCATTGTGTTAGAAGCGCAATGCAGAACAGAGGAGTTTCTTGCCTTCCCGTCCTCCCCACGTCCTGACCGTCTGTCCTCCCAACGTCCTGACCGTCTGTCCTCCCCACGTCCTGACCGTCTGTCCTGACCGTCTGTCCTCCCCACGTCCTGACCGTCTGTCCTGACCGTCTGTCCTGACCGTCTGTCCTCCCCACGTCCTGACCGTCTGTCCTGACCGTCTGTTCGGACCGTCTGTCCTGACCGTCTGTCCTGGCCCGTCTGTGTGGCTGGATGGAGGGCGGGGGAATCAGAGGCTCTTTGGTGATTTCCAAGTGTCTTTAAGACAACAGAAGACAGATTGATACACACACACCGGCCTGAGTCAGAGGGCTGGAGTGGTTCAAAATGTTTTTCTGTGAAGAGGAGTGCTGACTTGTTGTGAGGAAGGTACATCTTCAGATGAGGATATTGCTGGGGCAGAGATTTCTCCTCAGTCTAGTGGTTATGAGTTGACAGCATTGGGTAACAGTCCGGTCAGGAGCTATGTGGATGTGGACTCAGGAGCTATGTGGATAGAAGAAACCAAAGACAAGAAAAACCCATGGACGCAACGCTGGGCAATCTTCATGAGGAGCAAAATCCAGCACAACCAGGCAAGATTATGATATAAGAGTCTTGTATAGTTTTTTTGTTTTGTTATTCAGTATTTATATATAATGTTACACTGTCAGCAGAATATGGTCGTGAAATGGTCCTTTCTATGTTGTATCCATTGCAGCACACTTTTTTGTCACCTCTTTATAATGTTCAAATAGAATGAATGTTAATTTACACTCGATTTGATTCGAAAGGTTGTTTTTGCATAAACAATATATCTATACATAAATGCCACATTTCCTGATAGTAATTTTTCCATTTAAAAATAGTTTCATCCATTCTAACTGAAGGAGACACATCTGGTGTTCCTGTTCAGAAGGGAATCCCTGCCCAAGGTCACATGACCAGGGAAAATACCACCAGCACTGACCTCATCACAAGTATGCATGTTGTGAATCATCATCTGTACATGACTCAGTCACATTCACAAAGCGCTATAGAAAGGCCAATTAGATGTTTTAACATATGCATGAAATGATAAATATCCTGGCGTATGTGTAATGTCTTAATAGGATATTATTTTGAGTCATAAAATTGTAATATATTATTGATAAGCAACAGCCTTTCTACATTGCGCTTTAGTATAGGATGAGTCATTCTCACCAGTGTGTTAAACAGAGTCAGGGATTAAGAATGTAAGATCCTTTCACACCTTCCAAAGTTCTAGAAACATCCAGTAGACACACAGCAGCTAAGCAGATACAGTCAGAACAACAACACAACCAAACCTCCATGTTTCTTAACACAGTAACCTTCTCCTCTTCCTCTCAAGCACAGCCTCAGCCCTCCACAGCTCCACCTCCGGCCCAGACGCCCTGGTCCCGGCCCCAGAGCGTCCTCCCTGGTCCTGGGGCACAGCAGGGTGGCCGTGCTCCCTCCACCCCCAGAACAGACACCAGCTTGGGCATGGGCTGTGGCCTGTCCCCCCTGTGCCCAGGACTGGGGCAGGGCTCCAGCCTCTCGGTCCACAGCACACGGAGGAGCCACAGCAGAGAGAGCCTGGACAGTGCACGGACACCTCACACCAAACAAGACGGTAATTCACTTTACAAACTAAACACAGTGTGATAACGTAGTGTCCATTAAATGAGGATTCAATCCAGATGATCATGTTCGATACCACACACAGTGAAACATGATAGTAATGGAGGCTACGTGTGTAGTTTCAAATAACATTCCAGGACTTTCCGTATCTCACAAACAGTAAAACAATAAAAAATATTATTTTGTTAAGTTATAAGCAGGGTGCGAATTACGGGGGGGTTTGGGGGGGTCTGACCCCCACCCCCCCTGTTAAGGCTCGGATCCCCCCAAAAGAGGTAAAAACCACAGGTCAGGGGGGTCGATACATTTATATATCGTTCTTACCTGTATTCGTAAATATTACAATATATTTATGGCAAAGAATATCACACAGTATTACACTGACTGCCATAGTCAAAATTTGCTATAACTCAATAAACACAGACAGTGTGAGTGACAAGAGGCCGATACAACTCAAGAAACACTGCGCGCGAGTGACCAGGCAGGGTGCAATACAGAAACATGGTTGAATCACCTCAGTGTAGCTATGTAGCGGTACGTTCTGCGTCGTAAGAAAGTTCAAGAAAGGCAAGTAGCTAATACAAAAAATAAATACTAATATAATTTCAGGGCTGACAACTTTTCCAAAAACCTTGGCTGTAATTTTCTCTATCTACTTTTTTTATTTCATAAAGTATTGTTAATTTCTGCGGGTAAAAATATTATTTCAGATGGTTCATTTGAGTTTTTTCCTTTTAAAAAAAGCATAGGGTTTTTAGTACTTAAACTTATTTTGTTTTAAGAAATGTGCCACCCTTTCCAGAGGAAACGCTGCAATATTGAGTTTATTATTTCATTGTAATAGTCTTTTGTGTGACTGTGGTGGTTTTTTAGTCTTTTGTCTTTTTGATATTAGCTTTTATAGTAGGCATCTCCTTAGTTTTCACTGACACTCAGGAATGCATGTGTTTTACCTGGTTGGATAATTGAACAGTATTAATATCCATGTGTGCTGAAGGTTGAGTTATTGTATTATTTCAAATAAACGACTACTTTATTGTCTATTTCATTCACAGTCAGAGTTAACATGAGCAAGAGGAGACTAGATATCCGGCACTTTTTGGGTGCTAAAAAAAGAGTACGTTGAAAGTTGTAAGAATTAGGATTTAGAAATGGTAGTGCAGCCTGTATTTTTGTGGTTGTCACGCAGGCTTCATACTGAGCAGGGTAGTATGGATGATGGTGAGTTGAACATGTATGTGCTGTTGTATTAAGGAAGCAGAGGGAGGTCAGAATGACAGGTCGGAGGTCAGGAGGACAGTGAGAAGGCAGGACCTAGTAGCAAAGAGGTGAAGGGGGGGGTTGCCACTGAGTTGACCGCCCCGATGGTCATTGTATAATTCGCACTCTGGTTACAAGCGTGTTGTGTGTATGCATGGTGTTTTTACAGTAATAATAGTCATGGTTACGTAGAACTGGGCTTGAAACCAGCACTGAACACATTCTGTCCATCCTGGGGTTTGATGTCCACCTACATCAGCGTTGTCTGTGAGGAAGATGGCCCTGCTGCTTGGCAGAGAAAAGATGGACCTTTCTCTCAGGAGACCGCTGCCACCTTCGTTTCATGTACTTACTTTAGTAAACAGGATGAAACACTCCAATTTGCATAAACCTGCTCCATATCTGGTCCTGGTAAAAGATAAAAACAATTAGATGAAGATGCAGCCTTACGCATAACAAGGGTTAATTTTATGCAATTTTGCAGAAACTTAATTTCGATATATGAGCAATTATCTTCTGACAGGTGTATTTGGTTAGTGGCTCATTACACGTGGCCTTTTCACCTTCCCCTTGATTCTCCCAGAGGAGGAGAGCGCTGTGATTAGGTAAACACTACCTTACGCTAGCACTGAAACAGCTCTTTTAAGATAAGGATGGCACACACGGGAAATAAGAATCCGGATGAAGGGAGGTTAACGTAGATGTTTGTCCTGGTTCTGGAAGCTGCTTGTCAGTGCTTGGTACGGTACTAACTTGCTTGGTTATGTTGTTGTTTTCAACTTAAATCTATTTCCAGTCCCTTCAGCTTTTGTGTTAGATAACTGTGCAGCAGCCAGACTCTCAATAAACGTTAAAAGAAGAACACACATTTTTGTTTTTCTATCCTAGAGGGCAGTGCCAGTCCTAGAACATGTGGGGCCCTAGGCAAGGCTTACCTACACCTAGGGCGGCAAAACGGCCCCACAAGGTCAAGGTTAGCAGGTTTCACTATAGGCCTACTCGTGAGGACATTTGGTCCCCACAAGGATAGTTAAACAAGACCAACACACACACACACAAAGAAAGAAAGAAAGGTTGCTGCCAGAGGCATAGCCATCTAAGAAGGTTTTTCTATGGCTCTGGTTGCTGCTGCTGAAACGACAACATACCATAACATTCAGTCCTCTCTCTCTCTCTATCTCTCTCTCCATGTCTCTCTCTCTCTTCCTTCCTCCGGTCACCGGTATGGTGACTTGTGCCCGGTGCTGGAAGGCTGCTGCCTGCCCCTGGTGATGGCCTGCCTGTCCTGCCAGTGCTCTGTGGTTGTCCTGGGCCTGCTGGAGGCCTGCTCCTCCTGCCTCCACTCCCTCTGCACCTCCTGCTGCCGCGGCTGCGCCCGCTGCTGCACCGCCCTCCAGGAGGCCCCCGTGGAGGAGCTCCACTGCCACGCCCACTGCCACTCCGTCCTCTTTGAGTCCTGCTGCGAGCCTACGGAGTGCCTGGAGTTCTGTCTGGAGTGTTCGGAGATCTGCCACCACAGCTAGCAGTTTAGAGCACAGACCGAAAATTTAGGGGAGAGAGAGAGAGAGATATATAAGGGTACGTGCTGGTTGAGGGGGTACATCATGCGTCTGGATTGCGTCCCGGGGGGTGGGGGTGGGGGGGTGGGTGGAGAAGCCACCTCCCTGAAATGAGTCTCTGCAGGTTGGGAAGTCTGTTTTAGCTGGCCCTCTCATTAGTAACGAACTGAAGAACAGTCCTCGATACAGGACATACTGTATTCTGTGAGAACTCTCTTCATGGCCATTTGTTTTTGATTTTGATTCTCTGTTGATAAAGAGGATCCTACCAAGATAATGCCGTTGTGTGTTTTCGGTAGATAGGCCTACTGCTATTGACCCATTCAAAGACAAATCTAGTTGGACTCATTGTGTCAATTAAAGCAGTGAACAACAATCAATCTGCCATCTGTGAACACCAAACACTCATACAAGTATGTGCTTTTAGATCAGAAATACATCAATAGCTGAAATATGTTTAATTCAACTGCTGTGATTTGACATGAAGTAACTTTGGGGCACGTTAACAATTAACAGCATGTTGGCTAATCATTTTGACCCGAGTGACCCATTTATTTGGAGGTTCTTCCTTAAATCTGCTGAAGTTCAGTTAGTTTTCCCCATGTAAGTCTACAGCTTTGACTTACACCTTTAAAATCCTTTACAGCTAAGGAAGGAGGCGACGCTGAAGTTGTCATCTCTGTTTCGAATTCCTTTTCATACGTGTCAGATAAAGCACTTGCAACATGAAAGAATGCCAGGCGTAAACTCGCAAGGCTGACAAGAAGAGGGAATAAATGTTATGTTTATCCCCTGTGTGATTTTTGCGAGATAAATTCGAAAGCATCAAGGGTGCTTTTGAAACAAGCAATGTCTTGAAGATCGATGTCGGCTTCTTTAAACTCGTTTCAAACAATGACAGGGAAGAGGCGAAATAAACAGCCCAAAATACAACAAAGACAACTAAAGACAACACTGTCAATGTGTCTGTTTGCCAAGAGACTCATTTAAGGCACGTTGTACAGTGGAAATCAAATCAAAGCAGCCCCTTTACCCACAAATTTCCTTGATTCGGTCGGCGACAAACAATGGTGGCATTTTATTTTGAGCTCAGTGACCACAAACAAGCAAATAAAATACTCGTGTTTGTTTCCCATGTCCCCTTCAATTTATCCATTTTCTTAAGGTTCCACTCTGGCCTAATGCCTTCCTCCTTCAGGCTGTAATAAACTACAGCAGGTAAATCAGTCGGCCTATTCAGTCTGTGGGCACACAGCAAGCAGGGTGGCTTTGGCCAGGCAAACTGGACAGGCAAGAAAGGGAAGGGGAGGGGGGGGGCATTCAATCTACCAATCTGCCAAAAGCAACTCACCCTTTTGTAATGACAGCACGCCACCGCCAATGATTTCCTGTCATGTTCAGGGCAAGTAAACATGATATATTATTGAACCACGGGGCCTCCATCCTTATCTGAGGATGTCAAATATAAATGTTGTGTTAAAGCTCTTTAACATTCACTGTTTTCATGATTTTTTTTTCATGAACTGCTTTATTAATTGAAAAATGACATGAATTCTTTCAAAGTGTTGAAGCACTATTATAGACCATGTAAATTGTCCGTAAGTTCCGGTAAAAATGGTTTCTACCAACCATCGCTGTGTCGTTTGTTAGCCGGTGGGGAACACTGAGTTTTTCGCACGTGATTGGCTGAACAGGCAGGCAACTAGAGTGGTAATCTGCAAACATTACAGGATGACCCCCTGTCGAATGATTTGTTTAATGTGTGCGTTGCTTTTCAAAACAAACCTTTCAACACGTCTTTATTCCAACTGTCTTCCCGTATCCCTGCCTGTCCTACAGCTTGGTGATGATGTTTGTAACCCCTTCAATCAAAACAGGATTTATGTGTATTAAGTTGCATTAAAAAAAGAACAAGTGAATAAAAGACATAATAGGCAGTCTGTCAATGTGCCCATCTATGTACAGGAAACAAAAATAAATGCCAGATGTTAGAACATTTGAATATTCGACGTTGTTGGCTGACAAAGATATATCAAAGGGAGGGGAGCCATTCGGGAGAGGTGGGGGGGGGGGGGGGCACGCGCAAACACAGCGCCTCCTTTTAATAACTAGGGGATCGAATGTCGCATCAAGTTTCATATGAAACACACGAATGAAGCAGAGCAGAAAAAAACATCACAAAACTAGACGATAATGAGACTTGGGTTACACATGCAGTATCGCAAATGAGGAGTCCACTACTAGTTATTAAACAACTGAGAATTTAAATGTGGTATGATATGGTGGCTGTACTAACTACTAAGGATCTTATTCCTAGACTTGTGTGGGGTAACTTACTCGGTACATATGTTGATATCACTTAAGTAACATAAGCTTTGGCAGTTTTAGTTCATTGAGTTTAATTAAACTAAAACTACTTATTTGATTGAAATACAGTACAAAGTCATTACACACAATGATTTGATGCACTATTGTTTCAAAAACGTCTTTATTTTCTCAGTTCCCTTTTTCATGTGAACGGTTGTCATAAGTCAAGACTAGTTTCTGGCCTACAGATTTTGGATTTTTAGGCACATTCCTAAAAACATTGTTTAAGCACAAATATTCACGTATAAGATTGTTCCACACAGCTGATTAAAGTGTACCATCTACATAAAACATATAATTTGTTTATATAATGAAAGTTTTTCTGGAGTTTTATTTACTTAACAATATATTTTCTGTATCTTTAGAAATGTACAGGTCAGAAGCTCTGACTTGGTTCTTTTTCTTCCATAAAGCAGGTTGTGCAACATAACCGGGTAAATTAACCCACCAGCTGATTCTCAATGTTGCAGCAACCTACTGGCAATGTTGCAGCAACCTACTGGCAATGTTGCAGCAACGCTGGGTGTCTGCTGGGGAGGTAACTTTCCCTGGGTATGTCACATAACCTGCTTTTTGGAATACCCCCTGTACTTCAATCTCATATATTTCTTTAAGTAACAATATCCTAAAATACTGAAAGTTTATTATTTGGTAACCACAAGAGCAAACAAACAAAATAGTTATTCAGCCAAGTTAGCTCGCAAAGGTACCCTGTTTAAAAGAACTAAAGAATGTTCTAGTTTGTCTCATTCAAGTATATCCTGTGCATGACAGAAAACAAAACAAGTTTCTTTTACAAGACAAAAACCAAGAGTTATCCCATTATTGCACCATTACATGGCACAAATTAAATGAAAGTTCTAGGCAATATTATTAATAATATACAGTCCAATACTTACAAATATGCACAAACATCAACCAGGACTGTCTGCACACAGCACCCTGTATACAATACAGTACACATATCGCATTATAGAGACTCAACTAATAAAGTTACAGTAAAACCAAACCCGCTCTGGAGAAACAATACCGAAGAGTACCTCTCCGTTCGTACACATCGTTAACAAAGATGTTCAAAATATGGCTTTTAAAAACATTAAAAAAACACATTAAAAAAACCATCTACTCCTGAGTGTGTAAGTGCAACGTGCAATCATGTTTGTCTCCATCTTTGAAACGGTGTGAAAATAAATAGGATAAAAAAAACAACAATTAAAATTGACTTGAAAGCTGGCTTAGCAATAGTGGAGTGGCTTCAGCCCTAGTGTTGTTCTCATGGGTGTAAACAGGCGGTGAAGGGGGCCCCAGCAGCTGTGGTGAGGGGGTCCCAGTGCCGTGGTGAGGGGGCCCCAGCAGCTGTGGTGAAGGGGCCCCAGCAGCTGTGGTGAGGGGGTCCCAGTGCCGTGGTGCGTGGGTCCCAGCAGCTGTGCTGAGGGGGGCCCCAGCAGCTGTGGTGAGGGGGGCCCCAGCAGCTGTGGTGAGGGGGCCCTAGCAGCTGTGGTGAGGGGGCCCCAGTGCCGTGGTGAGGGGGCCCCAGCAGCTGTGGTGGCTCCAGCACGTCTCAGATCATGTAGTTCCTCTTCAGCACTTCCAGGTACTGCTGTGTGGCCCTGCTGACGGGGTCCAGCTCCACCCCCAGGCTCCTGGTGGAGCCGGAGGCCGAGCCAACGGGGGACACCCGGGCTGGACTCTCCTGCTCCGCTGAGGACACACAGGGAGACGTCACCCATGGGATCCCAGACAGGGGAAATCTACATGATTCAACTGTGTACGACTCCAAAAGGAGAATTTCAGAGACAAACATTACCATGGTCCAATTCCTTTGATATATTTTTCTCCAGTTCTTTCTGCATCTAGGGTACAAGGAGAAAATACAAGTATGAGATATCAGGAGGTCCACCGTCAGCCTGGACCTTTGACATGGACAGATCTTTGAAACCAAACTGCATGCTTTGATAATGACAGGTTCATTGTGGCAGGAGAGAACTGGCCAGTTGGCCCATTACACTGGGCTGAATGACCACTGTGGCAGGATCAGCTGGTTGACAAGGCAGGCAAAAACAGCAACCAAACACTGTGGTGGGAAAGTGCAAGCCAGCTGAGCTGTGAGCAGCCCACCACGTGGGCCCTGATGGTGACTGAGACAACAGGCCAGGACACCATCCAACTTGGACTGGGCCGCTATTTTAAACCCATTCTTGACACGTCACCCTACAGGGGTGTTTCCTAAGATCGGAGTATGGTACACTGAAAGCTAATTACTACATAAAGCATGTGTGAAATGGTACATGAGTGTCTTTTTCATTTTGTTTCTCCACTAACAGCTATAATACACACATGACTAAGATGCCAAATTGTTGAGTTGCACAAAAAAAAGCCAATTTCAAACTGCTTCTGAACCCCTCAGACAGTTGTCACAGCTTGAGAGAAAATGCTTCAAATCAAGAGATTTGAGAAGGTTACAGAACAAAACTATGTATTCCCATCTTTCATGGATGAATTGAGGTTGATGTCTGTGACAACTGCACTGCAGGACACTACTGTATTGTAGATGCTGTCCTACAATAGTCTGCACCAATGCTTTTAGAACTAGCTCTGCTGCCACTCTGCGATGACTATACCCAGTGAGGAGTTTAGTATGGAAGGGTGGACCAGAGGAGGGTTAGGGTTAGGGGTGGACCAGGGGAGGGTTAGGGGTGGACCAGGAAAGGGTTAGGGTTGGACCAGGGGAGGGTTGCAGGGTTAGGGGTGGACCAGAGGAGGGTTGCAGGGTTAGGGGTGGACCAGAGGAGGGTTAGGGTTAGGGGTGGACCAGGGGAGGGTTAGGGGTGGACCAGGGGAGGGTTAGGGGTGGACCAGGGGAGGGTTAGGGGTGGACCAGAGGAGGGTTAGGGGTGGACCAGAGGAGGGTTAGGGGTGGACCAGAGGAGGGTTAGGGGTGGACCAGAGGAGGGTTAGGGGTGGACCAGAGGAGGGTTAGGGTTAGGGGTGGACCAGGGTAGGGTTGCGTGACAGGACAGTGAGATGAGAGCATGGACAGCTACACACCACTACACACCTGGTCACGAGTCTGGCTGTAGAGAAGACAGGTGAGAGACAGACTTTTGAGCTAGAAGCTGGAGAAGTGAGAAACAAGATGTTAGGAACGATGTCCCACTACAAGACATGAGAGGAGGACAGGTGCAGGAGAGAAGAGATGACACGTATGGAAGTATCATGTTTCAAAGTCTCGTTAGTAAGGAAGAGTGAGAGGGCAGTCGAGAGGGAGCGATTACAGCAGTTTGGTCGTTTCATTAAGGGAAACCAAACAAACGGGAGGTGTTGCCATCATATAAGCTTGTCACTATCTCAGGAGGCTTACTGATGCAAAACACACAGTCATACAAAAACTACAAACAATGATGGAACCATGGAGATAGTTAAAAATAAATAAAAATTATGTAAAAAATCTTGAAACCCCCGATTGTCTCACGAACCCCCCAAAGTCACCAGGACATGAGCCTGTGCACAGCAGCTGCCACTGGGTGACCCTCAGAGCTCACCTTAGACAGGTAGGCCTCCACCCTGCTGCCGTCCCCCAGGGGGCTGAGGAGGGGGCCCCCCAGGCCCAGGCTCCTGTTGAGGGGCCCCAGGCCGGCCCCGTAGGCCCCCACAGAGCCCAGGGAGCCCACGTCCAGCGAGGGCCCCCCCAGGCTGCCGTTGACGATGCTGTTGGTGATGAGAGACTTGCTGCGTTGGCGCTCGCTAAGCAGCTTGGTGTTGGCTTCTGCCAGCCGCTCGTTCGACCTGGGGGGGGGGGGGGAAGGGAGGGGGAGGGGCATAGACAAGGATGACATGTCATTATGAGGGGGGTTGCCTTAAAATGGAGAATCACAACTCCACTGCAAAGCTTCGAAATCATCCCCTTACCTGATGAGAAGTCTATGGAGCGACGGGGAAACATAAATCTTTGTCAATCGGGTGCCCCTTCGAGTTTAACTTGACAGTACAAAACTACACCCCCTCCCTCCCCCTCCCAGGTGCCTCAGAAGCCCCTCCCCCTCCCGCCCAGGTGCCTCAGAAGCCCCTCCCCCTCCCTCCCCGGTGCCTCAGAAGCCCCTCCCCCTCCCTCCCCCCCCCCCAGGTGCCTCAGAAGCCCCTCCCTCCCCGGTGCCTCAGAAGCCCCCCCCCCCCCCCCCCCCCCCTCCCATATGCCTCAGAAGCCCCCCCCCCTCCCAGGTGCCTCAGAAACCCCTCCCTCCCCCTCCCAGGTGCCTCAGAAGCCCCTTCCTCACCTCTCCAGCTTGTTCGCCAGGGCCTTGCGTGTGCTCAGCTCCTGGCTGTAGAGCTCCCGATAGCGCTCCAGCTCTGCCCGGCTGCAGTCCCTCTGGCTCAGGCTGTCCTGCTGGGTGGAGCGGGCTCGGCCCAGGTCCCCCTCCAGCTCCCGGATCCGCTGCTCCAGCTGCGAGCGCAGGCTGGCCTCGTTGGCTGCCTTCATGTGCTCCAGGGCCTCCTGGGAGGCTGCCTGGGTCTGGGGGACGGACATGGATACATCAGGCACCGTCCAGAGCTAAGGCTGTCCTACGGTGCGGTCAAGTCAGCACTGGGTCTAGGGGATGGACATGGATACCTCACACTATCCAGAACTTAGGTCGAGTCATCAGTTAAACTAATATTACCATCTGTGATCTTTGACTTTGTCTGGGTATTGGTATGTTTGATTTCAACATAACAATATGTTATATAAAACATACATACACATGTAAAACCATATTGATATAGGGCTGTTATGTCTGATGCCCAGGGCCGTGCCCCCACCTGTAGGAAGAGATTGACCTCCTCCAGTTTCTGCCGGACCTCCTGGCGCGCTCTCTCCTCGGCGTCGCGGCGATACGTGTCTGCCTGGCTCTGGTCCAGCGCCCCGGCCTCGGCCTGGCGGCGCAGCGAGGCCAGCTCCTCCTCCAGCTGACGCTTGTTCCTCTCCAGCCTCTCGTGGCTGCGGCCCAGCCCTCTCGTGGAGGCCAGCTGCTCCTTCAGATCCCCGTTCACCCGCTCCAGCTGGCTGCTGCGCGACGCCTCCTTCTCCAGCCTGCCCTGGAGCTCCTCCACCTGGGGAGAGGAGGCCATTAGTGGGATGAGACACGCAGGGAGACGAGGTCTTTAGTGGGATGAGACACGCAGGGAGACGAGGTCTTTAGTGGGATGAGACACGCAGGGAGAGGAGGTCTTTAGTGGGATGAGACACGCAGGGAGAGGAGGTCTTTAGTGGGATGAGACACGCAGGGAGAGGAGGTCTTTAGTGGGATGAGACACGCAGGGAGAGGAGGTCTTTAGTGGGATGAGACACGCAGGGAGAGGAGGTCTTTAGTGGGATGAGACACGCAGGGAGACGAGGTCTTTAGTGGGATGAGACACGCAGGGAGACGAGGTCTTTAGTGGGATGAGACACGCAGGGAGAGGAGGTCTTTAGTGGGATGAGACACGCAGGGAGACGAGGTCTTTAGTGGGATGAGACACGCAGGAAGACGAGGTCTTTAGTGGGATGAGACACGCAGGGAGAGGAGGTCTTTAGTGGGATGAGACACGCAGGGAGAGGAGGTCTTTAGTGGGATGAGACACGCAGGGAGAGGAGGTCTTTAGTGGGATGAGACACGCAGGGAGACGAGGTCTTTAGTGGGATGAGACACGCAGGGAGACGAGGTCTTTAGTGGGATGAGACACGCAGGGAGACGAGGTCTTTAGTGGGATGAGACACGCAGGGAGACGAGGTCTTTAGTGGGATGAGACACGCAGGGAGAGGAGGTCTTTAGTGGGATGAGACACGCAGGGAGAGGAGGTCTTTAGTGGGATGAGACACGCAGGGAGAGGAGGTCTTTAGTGGGATGAGACACGCAGGGAGAGGAGGTCTTTAGTGGGATGAGACACGCAGGGAGAGGAGGTCTTTAGTGGGATGAGACACGCAGAGAGAGGAGGTCTTTAGTGGGATGAGACACGCAGAGAGAGGAGGTCTTTAGTGGGATGAGACACGCAGGGAGACGAGGTCTTTAGTGGGATGAGACACGCAGGGAGAGGAGGTCTTTAGTGGGATGAGACACGCAGGGAGAGGAGGTCTTTAGTGGGATGAGACACGCAGGGAGAGGAGGTCTTTAGTGGGATGAGACACGCAGGGAGAGGAGGTCTTTAGTGGGATGAGACACGCAGAGAGAGGAGGTCTTTAGTGGGATGAGACACGCAGAGAGAGGAGGTCTTTAGTGGGATGAGACACGCAGGGAGAGGAGGTCTTTAGTGGGATGAGACACGCAGAGAGAGGAGGTCTTTAGTGGGATGAGACACGCAGAGAGAGGAGGTCTTTAGTGGGATGAGACACGCAGAGAGAGGAGGTCTTTAGTGGGATGAGACACGCAGGGAGAGGAGGTCTTTAGTGGGATGAGACACGCAGGGAGAGGAGGTCTTTAGTGGGATGAGACACGCAGGGAGAGGAGGTCTTTAGTGGGATGAGACACGCAGAGAGAGGAGGTCTTTAGTGGGATGAGACACGCAGGGAGAGGAGGTCTTTAGTGGGATGAGACACGCAGAGAGAGGAGGTCTTTAGTGGGATGAGACACGCAGGGAGACGAGGTCTTTAGTGGGATGAGACACGCAGAGAGAGGAGGTCTTTAGTGGGATGAGACACGCAGGGAGAGGAGGTCTTTAGTGGGATGAGACACGCAGAGAGAGGAGGTCTTTAGTGGGATGAGACACGCAGAGAGAGGAGGTCTTTAGTGGGATGAGACACGCAGGGAGAGGAGGTCTTTAGTGGGATGAGACACGCAGAGAGAGGAGGTCTTTAGTGGGATGAGACACGCAGAGAGAGGAGGTCTTTAGTGGGATGAGACACGCAGGGAGAGGAGGTCTTTAGTGGGATGAGACACGCAGAGAGAGGAGGTCTTTAGTGGGATGAGACACGCAGGGAGAGGAGGTCTTTAGTGGGATGAGACACGCAGAGAGAGGAGGTCTTTAGTGGGATGAGACACGCAGGGAGAGGAGGTCTTTAGTGGGATGAGACACGCAGGGAGAGGAGGTCTTTAGTGGGATGAGACACGCAGGGAGAGGAGGTCTTTAGTGGGATGAGACACGCAGAGAGAGGAGGTCTTTAGTGGGATGAGACACGCAGGGAGAGGAGGTCTTTAGTGGGATGAGACACGCAGGGAGAGGAGGTCTTTAGTGGGATGAGACACGCAGGGAGAGGAGGTCTTTAGTGGGATGAGACACGCAGGGAGAGGAGGTCTTTAGTGGGATGAGACACGCAGGGAGAGGAGGCCTTTAGTGGGATGAGACACGCAGGGAGAGGAGGTCTTTAGTGGGATGAGACACGCAGAGAGAGGAGGCCTTTAGTGGGATGAGACACGCAGGGAGAGGAGGTCTTTAGTGGGATGAGACACGCAGGGAGAGGAGGTCTTTAGTGGGATGAGACACGCAGGGAGAGGAGGTCTTTAGTGGGATGAGACACGCAGAGAGAGGAGGTCTTTAGTGGGATGAGACACGCAGAGAGAGGAGGTCTTTAGTGGGATGAGACACGCAGAGAGAGGAGGTCTTTAGTGGGATGAGACACGCAGGGAGAGGAGGTCTTTAGTGGGATGAGACACGCAGGGAGAGGAGGTCTTTAGTGGGATGAGACACGCAGGGAGAGGAGGTCTTTAGTGGGATGAGACACGCAGGGAGAGGAGGTCTTTAGTGGGATGAGACACGCAGGGAGAGGAGGTCTTTAGTGGGATGAGACACGCAGGGAGACGAGGTCTTTAGTGGGATGAGACACGCAGGGAGACGAGGTCTTTAGTGGGATGAGACACGCAGGGAGAGGAGGTCTTTAGTGGGATGAGACACGCAGGGAGACGAGGTCTTTAGTGGGATGAGACACGCAGGAAGACGAGGTCTTTAGTGGGATGAGACACGCAGGGAGAGGAGGTCTTTAGTGGGATGAGACACGCAGGGAGAGGAGGTCTTTAGTGGGATGAGACACGCAGGGAGAGGAGGTCTTTAGTGGGATGAGACACGCAGGGAGACGAGGTCTTTAGTGGGATGAGACACGCAGGGAGACGAGGTCTTTAGTGGGATGAGACACGCAGGGAGACGAGGTCTTTAGTGGGATGAGACACGCAGGGAGACGAGGTCTTTAGTGGGATGAGACACGCAGGGAGAGGAGGTCTTTAGTGGGATGAGACACGCAGGGAGAGGAGGTCTTTAGTGGGATGAGACACGCAGGGAGAGGAGGTCTTTAGTGGGATGAGACACGCAGGGAGAGGAGGTCTTTAGTGGGATGAGACACGCAGGGAGAGGAGGTCTTTAGTGGGATGAGACACGCAGGGAGAGGAGGTCTTTAGTGGGATGAGACACGCAGAGAGAGGAGGTCTTTAGTGGGATGAGACACGCAGAGAGAGGAGGTCTTTAGTGGGATGAGACACGCAGGGAGACGAGGTCTTTAGTGGGATGAGACACGCAGGGAGAGGAGGTCTTTAGTGGGATGAGACACGCAGGGAGAGGAGGTCTTTAGTGGGATGAGACACGCAGGGAGAGGAGGTCTTTAGTGGGATGAGACACGCAGGGAGAGGAGGTCTTTAGTGGGATGAGACACGCAGGGAGAGGAGGTCTTTAGTGGGATGAGACACGCAGAGAGAGGAGGTCTTTAGTGGGATGAGACACGCAGAGAGAGGAGGTCTTTAGTGGGATGAGACATGCAGGGAGAGGAGGTCTTTAGTGGGATGAGACACGCAGAGAGAGGAGGTCTTTAGTGGGATGAGACACGCAGAGAGAGGAGGTCTTTAGTGGGATGAGACACGCAGAGAGAGGAGGTCTTTAGTGGGATGAGACACGCAGGGAGAGGAGGTCTTTAGTGGGATGAGACACGCAGGGAGAGGAGGTCTTTAGTGGGATGAGACACGCAGGGAGAGGAGGTCTTTAGTGGGATGAGACACGCAGGGAGAGGAGGTCTTTAGTGGGATGAGACACGCAGAGAGAGGAGGTCTTTAGTGGGATGAGACACGCAGGGAGAGGAGGTCTTTAGTGGGATGAGACACGCAGAGAGAGGAGGTCTTTAGTGGGATGAGACACGCAGGGAGACGAGGTCTTTAGTGGGATGAGACACGCAGAGAGAGGAGGTCTTTAGTGGGATGAGACACGCAGGGAGAGGAGGTCTTTAGTGGGATGAGACACGCAGAGAGAGGAGGTCTTTAGTGGGATGAGACACGCAGGGAGACGAGGTCTTTAGTGGGATGAGACACGCAGAGAGAGGAGGTCTTTAGTGGGATGAGACACGCAGGGAGAGGAGGTCTTTAGTGGGATGAGACACGCAGAGAGAGGAGGCCTTTAGTGGGATGAGACACGCAGGGAGAGGAGGTCTTTAGTGGGATGAGACACGCAGGGAGAGGAGGTCTTTAGTGGGATGAGACACGCAGGGAGAGGAGGTCTTTAGTGGGATGAGACACGCAGAGAGAGGAGGTCTTTAGTGGGATGAGACACGCAGAGAGAGGAGGTCTTTAGTGGGATGAGACACGCAGAGAGAGGAGGTCTTTAGTGGGATGAGACACGCAGGGAGAGGAGGTCTTTAGTGGGATGAGACACGCAGGGAGAGGAGGTCTTTAGTGGGATGAGACACGCAGGGAGAGGAGGTCTTTAGTGGGATGAGACACGCAGGGAGAGGAGGTCTTTAGTGGAATGAGACACGCAGGGAGAGGAGGTCTTTAGTGGGATGAGACACGCAGGGAGACGAGGTCTTTAGTGGGATGAGACACGCAGGGAGACGAGGTCTTTAGTGGGATGAGACACGCAGGGAGAGGAGGTCTTTAGTGGGATGAGACACGCAGGGAGACGAGGTCTTTAGTGGGATGAGACACGCAGGAAGACGAGGTCTTTAGTGGGATGAGACACGCAGGGAGAGGAGGTCTTTAGTGGGATGAGACACGCAGGGAGAGGAGGTCTTTAGTGGGATGAGACACGCAGGGAGAGGAGGTCTTTAGTGGGATGAGACACGCAGGGAGACGAGGTCTTTAGTGGGATGAGACACGCAGGGAGACGAGGTCTTTAGTGGGATGAGACACGCAGGGAGACGAGGTCTTTAGTGGGATGAGACACGCAGGGAGACGAGGTCTTTAGTGGGATGAGACACGCAGGGAGAGGAGGTCTTTAGTGGGATGAGACACGCAGGGAGAGGAGGTCTTTAGTGGGATGAGACACGCAGGGAGAGGAGGTCTTTAGTGGGATGAGACACGCAGGGAGAGGAGGTCTTTAGTGGGATGAGACACGCAGGGAGAGGAGGTCTTTAGTGGGATGAGACACGCAGGGAGAGGAGGTCTTTAGTGGGATGAGACACGCAGAGAGAGGAGGTCTTTAGTGGGATGAGACACGCAGAGAGAGGAGGTCTTTAGTGGGATGAGACACGCAGGGAGACGAGGTCTTTAGTGGGATGAGACACGCAGGGAGAGGAGGTCTTTAGTGGGATGAGACACGCAGGGAGAGGAGGTCTTTAGTGGGATGAGACACGCAGGGAGAGGAGGTCTTTAGTGGGATGAGACACGCAGAGAGAGGAGGTCTTTAGTGGGATGAGACACGCAGAGAGAGGAGGTCTTTAGTGGGATGAGACATGCAGGGAGAGGAGGTCTTTAGTGGGATGAGACACGCAGAGAGAGGAGGTCTTTAGTGGGATGAGACACGCAGAGAGAGGAGGTCTTTAGTGGGATGAGACACGCAGAGAGAGGAGGTCTTTAGTGGGATGAGACACGCAGGGAGAGGAGGTCTTTAGTGGGATGAGACACGCAGGGAGAGGAGGTCTTTAGTGGGATGAGACACGCAGGGAGAGGAGGTCTTTAGTGGGATGAGACACGCAGGGAGAGGAGGTCTTTAGTGGGATGAGACACGCAGAGAGAGGAGGTCTTTAGTGGGATGAGACACGCAGGGAGAGGAGGTCTTTAGTGGGATGAGACACGCAGAGAGAGGAGGTCTTTAGTGGGATGAGACACGCAGGGAGACGAGGTCTTTAGTGGGATGAGACACGCAGAGAGAGGAGGTCTTTAGTGGGATGAGACACGCAGGGAGAGGAGGTCTTTAGTGGGATGAGACACGCAGAGAGAGGAGGTCTTTAGTGGGATGAGACACGCAGAGAGAGGAGGTCTTTAGTGGGATGAGACACGCAGGGAGAGGAGGTCTTTAGTGGGATGAGACACGCAGAGAGAGGAGGTCTTTAGTGGGATGAGACACGCAGAGAGAGGAGGTCTTTAGTGGGATGAGACACGCAGGGAGAGGAGGTCTTTAGTGGGATGAGACACGCAGAGAGAGGAGGTCTTTAGTGGGATGAGACACGCAGGGAGAGGAGGTCTTTAGTGGGATGAGACACGCAGAGAGAGGAGGTCTTTAGTGGGATGAGACACGCAGGGAGAGGAGGTCTTTAGTGGGATGAGACACGCAGGGAGAGGAGGTCTTTAGTGGGATGAGACACGCAGGGAGAGGAGGTCTTTAGTGGGATGAGACACGCAGAGAGAGGAGGTCTTTAGTGGGATGAGACACGCAGGGAGAGGAGGTCTTTAGTGGGATGAGACACGCAGGGAGAGGAGGTCTTTAGTGGGATGAGACACGCAGGGAGAGGAGGTCTTTAGTGGGATGAGACACGCAGGGAGAGGAGGTCTTTAGTGGGATGAGACACGCAGGGAGAGGAGGCCTTTAGTGGGATGAGACACGCAGGGAGAGGAGGTCTTTAGTGGGATGAGACACGCAGGGAGAGGAGGTCTTTAGTGGGATGAGACACGCAGAGAGAGGAGGCCTTTAGTGGGATGAGACACGCAGGGAGAGGAGGTCTTTAGTGGGATGAGACACGCAGGGAGAGGAGGTCTTTAGTGGGATGAGACACGCAGGGAGAGGAGGTCTTTAGTGGGATGAGACACGCAGAGAGAGGAGGTCTTTAGTGGGATGAGACACGCAGAGAGAGGAGGTCTTTAGTGGGATGAGACACGCAGAGAGAGGAGGTCTTTAGTGGGATGAGACACGCAGGGAGAGGAGGTCTTTAGTGGGATGAGACACGCAGGGAGAGGAGGTCTTTAGTGGGATGAGACACGCAGGGAGAGGAGGTCTTTAGTGGGATGAGACACGCAGGGAGAGGAGGTCTTGGAGGCGACTGGGGGCCGAGTGATCACCCATGTCCTGGTCAGGAGCACAGCCAGACCGATTTATCGGCAGGCAGATATTCGGCATTTTCCAAAATATCGGTATTGTTTTCTTTCTGTTTTTACAGACCAAACACCCTTCAACCATGTTGGCGTTGCATAGTTTGTCCACCAGAGGGCACTCTACAACGTCCCTGTTCAAAGGACTTAAAGTTTCATGTCTTAAGTTTGTATTTTTATACATAAAATATATATATTTTTTCAATTTTTCATTGTTTTTCGGAAAAATTGATGAAAAATTCCTTTTCATCTTTTCAAGGCTAAGTACATTCCCCATTTCTCTTAGCCACATCTCCTTTTTATACATTTTATTTATCAGAACTTTAATATATTTTGATTTTCCTCTGTTCTGTTGTGACAATAAAACAAACAAGTTTATTTTTAAACTGTATTATCATATTATTTTAGTGAGGACTAATAAATAACTCATCTTAGGGAAATCTGTTTGTATTCTGATGTATCGGCCGATATATCAGAATATCGGATTTTTAAATATTCGTATCGGTATCGGCCTTAAAAATCCTTTATTGGCTGGGCTCTAATGAAGACACCCCACAGCTCAGGTGTTTACTGATGGTATTACCTCTCTGCTTTCCTAACATTCCTCGTCCTTGCTTCCCAGAGCAGCCAGGAGCAGCGGTCAGACACTTGGCGACCGGGGAGTCACGTGCTCACCCATGTCCTGGTCAGGATGGCATCTCTTATGAAAGTTGTTATTTTTTATAATAAGGTTCTTTATGGAGGAAAGGCATGTGAGCTTGTGGAGAGCACAGAGAGGCCTGGGAGACAGCCCCACTATGCACTGAACAGCGGCCCAAGCGGGAATCAAACCCAGGACCGGCACGAGGCACCGTACCACAACAGCAGCGAGGGCTGTGAGGGGGACCGGGAGGGCGTACCATGTCCTTCATGCGGCCCACGGCTGCCTCTGATTGGCTGTGTCTCCCCGGCTCCCCCCGGGGGCTGGTGAGAGGAGATCCTAGCTCCGCCCCCTCCTGCTCCCTCAGCCTCTTCTTGGCGGTCTTCACCAGGGTCCTCAACCTGCAACACGGCAACAACACGTCAACAACACGTCACCAACACAGACTCATGCTGGAAAGAGACACACTATGCCTACATTTCTTGCAATGCAGAGTAAACTGGCTGCTTATGAAAATATGCAGTTTTATCATTACAAAGTATGCAGACTAACTCATATTTTACCAAAATGTTCAAGTTTCAAGAGTACTTGAAATACAACCTTTGGGACTCAACATGGTACCTCTAAAGTTCGAAAAAATTATCTCAAATAATCAATGTAACAGAAAACCCTGAATTCAACAAACACTACGCGCAGACATTCCAAAGGACAAACCAAGACAAAACACAAAGAACTGACATCAAAACCACGGAGGGACACAGGGTTGGTGAAGCTGGAGAGAGAGCATCTACTGGGTTCCAGTGTTCTGCAGGTTCTAGAATGTTCTGGAGGTTCTAGAGTGTCTGCCGCAGGTGAGGAGGAGGTAAGGTGTCACCTGTACATTTCTTTCTGTAGCTCTGTGTTTCTCTTCATCTCCTGGTCCAGCCTGGTGTCCACTGACTTCTTCTGGTCGGCAATCTTCCTCACCTTCTTCTTCTCCATGTCCATCTACAGAACGCGGTCAAGGCAAAGACGCATTACACATCTCCTCCAACACGGGTTCCATTTGGTCAAGAGTTAGCGCTTTGATTGCAAGACAGGCACATTACAAAAGTTATAAAAAATATGATGAAAAATGTATTACTGATATTGGCCGGGTTTCCCAGATTCGTTAAGAAGCTCTTAACGCTAAGAGCGTCTTAAGAACGTTCTAAGGGCGCTCTAGAACGCTCTTAGAACGTTCTTAAGAAGATCTTAGCGTTAAGAGCTTCTTAACGAATCTGTAAAACCCGGCCATTATTAATTGTGACCGAGGGAAAAGCTCATCTCACGTCGTTAAGACATCACACAATACTCTCCCAGTGTGTTGGCATGCTGGGTACTAATCAGGCGTTCCCCAGCCCAGCTGTCAGTGTGGTTGTCATGGTCACCTGACTGCTGAGCTCCCCCTTCTCCTTCTCCAGCTCGGCCAGCCTCAGGCCCAGCTTGGAGCGGCTCTTCAGCTCCTCCTCCCAGAGCGCGTGGGAGTCCTGGGCCGTGTGAGACAGCACGCTCTGCTTCTGCACCTGGAACACGCCACAGACAGGGGCTTCACACGCAAGTTCAACATGTTCTAAATCCCTGATCGTCTTACGGATCCTTCAAAGTCACGGTGATATGGGGCTGTCACCTATCTGACCTGCTCACCTTGGACAGGTAAGGCCCAACTATCTGACCTGCTCACCTTGGACAGGTAAGGCCCCACTATCTGACCAGCTCACCTTGGACAGGTAAGGCCCCACTATCTGACCAGCTCACCTTGGACAGGTAAGGCCCCACTATCTGACCTGCTCACCTTGGACAGGTAAGGCCCCACTATCTGACCAGCTCACCTTGGGACAGGTAAGGCCCCACTATCTGACTAGCTCACCTTGGATAGGTAAGGCCCCACTATCTGACCAGCTCACCTTGGACAGGTAAGGCCCCACTATCTGACCTGCTCACCTTGGACAGGTAAGGCCCCACTATCTGACCAGCTCACCTTGGGACAGGTAAGGCCCCACTATCTGACTAGCTCACCTTGGACAAGTAAGGCCCCACTATCTGACCAGCTCACCTTGGACAGGTAAGGCCCCACTATCTGACCCTCTGAGAGCTCAACACAAAACGCCAGAGGAATAAAGGAATAATTCCCGGTTGGCTGAGGTAACTGGACAAGGTGAGGAAACCCACCTCATGGTTGAGCTGATCCTCCAGACTCATCTTGCTGCCCTGCAGGTGGGTCACCAGACCCTCCAAACGGTTCCTGACCTGGGGGAGGGGAATGTTAGGAACGGGAATTTATTTCGGATCAGGATCACCCCGGAGAAACCACATGGACCTGCCGCAGCCTCTCCACCCTGGTCCTAGGGACCCCCTGCCATGCTGGTCACAGATGGTTCCCTCCTCCAACACAGCTGGTTCAGATGAACGGCTCGTTATCAGGCTTCTGCAGAGCTTGATAACGACCCATTCATTTGACTCAGCTGTGCTGGAATAGGGAAACCTAGACATACAGGACAGTGGCCCCTGAGGACCAGGGGTGAACAGCCCTGCTCTAGAGCATGCAGGGCAGAGGGTACAGAGGAGCAGGGATTAAAACGCTGATCTACAGAATGGAACATGCACCATGCAACTCTAACATCTCCAGAAGGGAGTCCTAGATACCAAGGTTGGATTTCTAAAGGGAGAAAAAGAGATTCAAACAACTCAGACTTGCAGTAGAAACCAATCATCAAGAAGGAACCATCACCAAGAAGAACCAAAGGATTTCAAAGACATTCAATGATAAAGTTCAAAATCTATTGTCTTTGGATTCCTGGTGTACAAGTGTTTTTGGTGTAGGAATGTCCACAAAGATAAAACAGAAAAGACGATTCTAGAGAAGAGAGTCACCCCAAAAACATCCAACATCTACTATCTGAAATACCAACCCCTCCTCCTTGGGAGTCAGACGGCTGTGAAGAGATCAAACATATTTAAAACAGATCTACAAGTCAGAGATGGACAACGACACTTTAAACACGTGTGAAGGTTCTGGACCCCCCCCGGGGCTCCAGGTGGAACACTCACCCCCACAGCCTCCTGGGCAGCTTTCTGCAGGGCTTCTATCTTGTTGGTCTGCTGTTTGGCTGTGGCCTCCAGCCTGGCGTTCTCAATCTCCAGCCTGCAGCCGGAAGCACAACAACAGCGTCAACTGACCTTCACTGAAACAGTCAAAGTCCTTCTTCCAACACTTGGCTCTAACGAACGGGTCGTTATGAAGTCGACCATTCATTAGAATCAGGTGTGTTGGAAAAAAGAACCGTCTAAACCACTCAGAACAGAGGCCCCTAAGGACCCCGGGTTGTGGGAGCCAGCGCTCTGAGGAGGGTGCTTGTTCAGCTCACCTCTGCACGGCCTCCTCCAGCTGGCAGATGGTCGTGTCTGATCGTGCCGAGGCAGACAGGGCCTCCTGGAGCTTGTGAGCGGAGGTGTTGAGGTCTCGCTCCCTGTCATCCACACTGCTCTTCAGCCCGTTGATCTGCCTCTCTGCCTGAACGTACTGGTCCTCACTCTCCTCCAGCTACACACACACACACACACATTTGTATTGAGTATTTGTACACACCTTGTGAGAATCTACCATTGACTTCCATTCAAAATTCCGATCTCTCTAACCCCTAGCCCTTAACCCTACACCTATCCTTCACCCTGGTCCTCTCTCTCCTCTCTACACACACAGACACCAACCATCAGCTTTGAGGTCAAACCAAGTTCAATTCCAGGTCCCCATCAGCACCAGACCAGCAGCAGTGAGAAGGATTGACAAGTCAGCCGTGGTCAGCAGCCTGGTTCATTCTACTGATGAACAACGTTGATCTAGCTAATCTGAACAGGCTAAGCAGCTTGATCCCTCGTGTTGCCCCAGCGAGGTAGCGATGCAGTGACTCCCTCCTACCACAGGAGGGCAGTGTACCTTAGCCTTGAGCCTGTCCATGTCCTTGAGCAGTCGTGTCTTCTCGTCCTCCAGGTCATTCCGGTAGCGCGTGTTCACCTCGAGGGTGGCCTCGCTCATCGACAGCTTCTTCAGGGAGTCTGCTAGCTCCTGCTGCAGCTGCCTCACTCCAGCCTGCCGCCGCGGCGACGAGGGGGAAACCAAAAGCAGGGGGGTTTAAAACGTCTGTTCTGTTCAAGTTTCCGAGTCAGAGCTTGATCTCCCACAGTCTGACACGGAGGAGGGAAATGCCGCTGTGGGGGGTGGGGGTGGGGGAGGAGGTAATCCTCTTACACTGTCCCAGGCTTACCTCTCTGGCGTTCCTCTCCTCCTCCAGCTTGTACACCTGCTCTCGGAGGTCCGCCGCTTTGCCCGCCAGCTCCTTGCTCCTCTCCTCCGCCAGCTGGACGCGCTCCTCGCAGTCCGAGCGCAGCTGGGCCAGCATGTCGCCGAAGCGCTCCTGGGCGTCCGTCACGGCGCGCTCCTTGGCCGCCCCCTTGTTGTGGGCCTCCTCCAGCTGCTGCCTCAGCAGCATGGCCTCGCTCTGCACCTGGGCCAGCCTCTCCTGGGTGGCCTCCTGGCGCGCCCCGGAGCGGCCGGCCTGCTCCCGCTCCGCCTGCACGGCCCCCTCCAGCTCGCGGAGGCGCCCGCACGCCTGCTCCTTGTCCCTGCTCAGGGCCTCCAGCAGCAGGCTCTTCTCCGTGAGCGACAGCGTGACGCGGTGCAGCTCGTTCTCCAGGCTGTTGGCCCTGCCCTCGGCCCGGGCCAGGTTCTGGGACAGGCCGCTGACCGCTTCGCGCTGGCTGGCCACCTCGTCCTGCCTCTTGTCCTGGGTGCGCAGCCTCTCGTCCCTCTCCCTCTGCAGGGCCTTCTCCGCCTCGGCGCGGCCCGCCTGGCAGCGCTCCGCCTCCTGCAGGGCCCCGGCCAGCCTGGTGCGGGCCGACTCGGCCTGGGCCTCCAGCTGCTCGCGCGCCTGCCGCTCCTGCTCCAGGCGGGACGCCGCCACGGCCAGCTCGGCCTTCAGGGAGCTGAGCTGCCCGCTGTACTGGTACACCGTCTGGGCCAGGGCCTCCTCGTTGAGCTTGAGGTCGCGGCGGGCGTCTTCCAGTCTCTCCCGGAGGCCCTCGCTCTCCTCCAGCAGCCGAGCCTCCTCCTGCAGGCTGAGGGAGCGCCTGCGCTCCAGCTCCGCCCTCAGGCCCCCCAGCTCCTCCTGGAGGGTGGAGAGCTGCTGCAGGAGCTCTCCCTCCCGGTCGCTGGCCTCCGTCAGCTGGGACAGAGCCTGGAGAGGTTGAAGTCAGAGACTTTTATTGGTCACACGCACCAAATAGCACAGCGTGAGCTGAGGAAAAACATTTAAAATGAATATACACAGCACGGCATCACGCCCGACATGATCTAAAAACAGGAAGAGCTGTGACCTCGTTGCTCCTGCTGACGTTCCTGCGGTTCTCCTCCTCCACCTCCTGCTGCCGGCGGAGGTGTGTGCTGAGCAGGCTCTCCTGCAGGGCGCGGGCGCTGCGCTCTTGGGCCAGCAGGCGCTGCATCTCGCTACGGTCCTCCTCCAGCTAGGGGGCGACATTTCAAAACACCGCTCACCTCGGAATCTCAACAGGAGAAGAACGGCCCGAATCGAGCGACAATCAAAAGGAACACTGGTGGCAACAAAACAGCTGTGAGGTCTGGAGGGCTGTGAGGTCTGTGAGGTCTGGGGGGCTGTGGGTCTGGGGGGCTGTGAGGTCTGGGGGGCTGTGAGGTCTGGGGGGCTGTGGGTCTGGGGGTCTGTGAGGTCTGGGGGGCTGTGAGGTCTGGGGGGCTGTGAGGTCTGGGGGGCTGTGAGGTCTGGGGGTCTGTGGGTCTGGGGGGCTGTGAGGTCTGGGGGGCTGTGAGGTCTGGGGGGCTGTGAGGTAAGGGGCTGTGAGGTGGGGGGCTGTGAGGTCTGGGGGGCTGTGAGGTCTGGGGGGCTGTGAGGGCTGTGAATTCTGGAGGGCTGTGAGGTCTGTGAGGTCTGGGGGGCTGTGAGGTCTGGGGGGCTGTGAGGTCTGGGGGGCTGTGAGGTGAGGGGCTGTGAGGTCTGGGGGACTGTGAGGTGTGGAGGGCTGTGAGGTCTGGGGGGCTGTGAGGTCTGGGGGGCTGTGAGGTCTGGGGGGTTGTGAGGTCTGGAGGGCTGTGAGGTCTGGGGGGCTGTGAGGTGTGGAGGGCTGTGAGGTATGGAGGGCTGTGAGGTATGGAGGGCTGTGAGGTCTGGGAGGTCTGGGGGGTTGAGCACGGACCTGTTTGTTGTTGTTGGCTAGGGTCCTCATGTCCAGCTCCAGGTTCCTGAGGGAGAGCTGCAGGGTCTGCTTGTCCTCTGCCTCGGCCCGCTGCTGCTCCTCCTTCCTGCCCAGCTGCACACGGGTCTTCTCATACAGCATGGAGGCGTTCCTGTGCTTCTCAGTCTCCTGCTTCAGCTGGAACCTGGATCCACGCAGGAGCAGAGAGGGGCGGGGGTGTGGGGAGGTGGGGGCAGGTCAGCTACACCTGCTGCTGAAGTCCTCTAACTTGAAGACAAGCGTCCGTTTGTGCGGCCGTTAAATAAGAGTTTTCTTCCTCTTACAATACAAACTGACACACGTACTTGAGGTTGTTGAGGTCTGTCTCCAGCTCCAGCTGCTTGTGCTCCAGGCCAGACTTGAGGTCCCGCACCTCCTCCAGAGCGCTCCTCAGCTCCCCGCTCTCCCCCTCCAGCTGGCTCAGCTTGTCGGCCAGGCGCGCGTGGCGACCCCTCTCCCGGTGGATGGTCCTCTCGTACTCGTGGAACATGTTCTGCAGCTTCACCACGCTCACAGAGTCTGGAGGAGGGCACAGAGCGGTGGGGTTCACCCCCGGGCGTTAACAAAGAGGCAGCATTGTGCCTTCATGAAGTCAGCTGATCCGTGTCTGAGACTTAAGACTGACTTAGATTTGACTTTGTAAATGTTAAGAGGCTACAATCAACTTTCTAACACAATTCCTCGGTAACATGAGTACAATATATTCAAAATTCTCCCCCAGGCTAACAGATTAGTTACACAGACAGTTAGTTGCAATTGGAAAGAACTGAAGCACCTGTTGGGTATCCTAGTGAGGAAGTGTGAGGACACAGAGTGAAGTGTGTTGATCCGGGGTGAAGGGGTGCTTACCTAGCGAGGTGGCGTCCAGCTGTTTGATGAGCAGAGAGGCGTGGTGGTACCCTGATGCAGAGGTGTCCATGTCGTCTGTGCCCGTGTCAGAGGACTGCGTTAGCTCGTCAAAGTCCTCCGCCATCTCCACATCACCGGCAGGCTGAATCTGGACACGAGACCCCACAAAACATTACATTTTAGATCAGACATGTCAAGCTACGCCAATGAATTATAATTCTAATATTTTCATTTCGCAGACGCTTTATTTTTATTCCAATTACTTTACAGTAGAGGGGATATTTGAACCTGCAACCTCTCGAACTGTACACAAATGCTCTACAGATGGTTAGTGAAGACTTTACCTTGTCTCTCCGGCTCCCAACAGACGGGGACCTGGGGGCAGAGAGAGCAGAGGGGAGGCAGGGTTACTGGGGGCAGAGAGAGCAGAGGGAGGCAGGGTTACTGGGGGCAGAGGGGAGGCAGGGTTACTGGGGGCAGAGAGAGCAGAGGGAGGCAGGGTTACTGGGGCAGAGAGAGCAGAGGGGAGGCAGGGTTACTGGGGGCAGAGAGAGCAGAGGGAGGCAGGGTTACTGGGGGCAGAGGGGAGGCAGGGTTACTGGGGGCAGACAGAGCAGAGGGAGGCAGGGTTACTGGGGCAGAGAGAGCAGAGGGAGGCAGGGTTACTGGGGGCAGAGGGAGGCAGGGTTACTGGGGGCAGAGAGAGCAGAGGGAGGCAGGGTCACTGGGGGCAGAGAGAGTAGAGGGGAGGCAGGGTTACTGGGGCAGAGAGAGCAGAGGGAGGCAGGGTTACTGGGGCAGAGAAAGTAGAGGGAGGCAGGGTTACTGGGGCAGAGGTGACCCCCCCCCCTCGAGCTGGAAGCCTGGAGCCCACGCCTTGAGAAGGTGATGAACCACTCAGCCACAGTGTGGGAAGACGCAGCGCACGTTTCAGAGTTAGTCAGGAAGCGGACATGCAACAGGACCGAGCGGACCCAGACGGAGCCAGAACTGAACCAACTCCAGAGACCCAACCCAGCCCACGCCCCCCTCCCACTAACCCCAGAAGAGTCAGGAGTTAGTCAAAGGAGAGAAAAGCATACTGCATATATACCTTCCGTCATCGTCCGACACGTCACTGACAGTACTATCGTCAAACACAGACAGCGGGTCTCCGTTAAGGTGGGTGTGTGCCTGGGGGGCTCCGCGCCGTCGAGCCCCCCCGGCCCGCTTTGGGGGGGCCCCCCGCGGGGTCCTCTCTCTAGCTACAGCTCCCCTCTCCTCCCTGCCACTGAGGTGCTGCTGCAGGGGGACCTGGGGCTCCTCGGGGGCCCTCGTGGCACTGGGGACAGCGTAGAGCTAACAGTGAGCCACACAGCCATGAGTGAACACACGGTTCATCACACAACCAGGGGGGACAGCCCCAACAGACAGCCCAGGGAGCAGCTCTGTATTGAACAGCATGGAGTCAGACAGTGTGACCAGGGAGCAGCTCTGTATTGAACAGCATGGAGTCAGACAGTGTGAGAGCAGGTCCTCTCTGGGGGGGGGGGGGGGGCACCTGTTGGCTAGCATGAGCCACACACCTGAAAGGAACTGCAACTGTAAAAATGGCAGTAAGGTTTAAGTCTTTGCGGTTATCTTTCCTCTACGAACCTGGTGCTTGGGTGCTACAATAAAAGAAAACAAAAAAGTAAAAGAAGAACGTGATTCTATTTGGAAAAGAAGATGCGTACCTCTTTGGACTGTTTGACCCCAGTCTTGGAGATATACTGCCACTAGCTTGGAGTTTCTGTTCCATCTGAGCGGCTCCATCTAGATATCTAGACTCTCTGTCAGGCTCTTCCTTCAGTAGTTCCCTCCCAGCCTGTCCTGCGGCCCACAGAGCGCTGGAGTCCTGCACCTCCAGAGAGCTTCTCCTCCCCTGAACAATGAAAAGGTACATGTTTCATGATCGAGGCTACAGAATGACATCAGTACAAACCGAGACAGGCTAGGACCGGCCTTTAAAATGAGGTTTGGCGCAGGTTTATTACCACATGCATCATTTAGACCGTCACCCTACCCTGGAGAGACCCAACACCTCGCTGCGGTGAGTCTACAACGAGGCTGTGTAGTCACGCTTAATTACAGGCTGGAGTCAATACTGACTGCCTTTTTTCAAATCAATACCATTTTACTACTTTACACTATTACAATACCCCATGTTATAATAACGTACGGTGGACATTCAAAAGGCTGGCTCAATTGGCAGGTTTCATGTTCATTTTGACATTCCACGATTCCAACAGTACATGAATTCCTGTGAATCACTTGCACGTTGGGGAGATCACATTGGCTTGCATCACACAGAACACTCCATGCAACACAGAATAAAACATAACTAGGCTACTAAACAAACACTGCAACACAATACTTGCTTCTTTAACGTAAAAGAAGAGTGTATTTCTACATACAAACACTTCAGAACTGCTACTGTATGTGAACCATGCATAAACAACAACATGTGGACACACATGCGGCTACATGAGGCTGTGTGCGGAGCTCACAGACGAAGACAATCAACACAACAGAGGAATGTCAAAGAAAAATGACACGAACAACGGCAAAGTACATGCATGGTATGGAATTATAGTGGTATATATCATGTATACACACACACACGGACTAATGAGGAGTGGAAAACAGGCCAGGAAAAAAAGACACAGACGTAAAACGAGGGGTTCGTTTGTCCACCAAAAGTAAGAGACTATCTGGAAGACTACAGGAAGACACGTCTGGAGGAGCTTTGAGCCCCCAGGCTCAGCTGAGGCCATGAAATGGAAGACAGAAACAGAGAGAGAGAGAGAGAGAGTGAGAGAGACAGAAACAGAGAGAGAGAGAGAGAGAGACAGAAACAGAGAGAGAGTGAGAGTGAGAGAGACAGAAACAGAGAGAGAGAGAGAGACAGAAACAGAGAGAGAGAGAGGTGAAGGTGGAGTGGCAGGCACTACAGGAGTGAGGGCGGTCGTCCTCTACCTCGTTCTGGAGCAGGGCCTTCTCTTTCTCCAAATCCAGGAACACAACCTTCAGCATCCCTACCTCCTGCCTGAACCTCTGCAGGCCCTCCTCCAGCTCTTCATCCGAGACACCAGAGGGCGCTGTGGGGCCGGCGCTCAACACCGGAGGCTTTGAGGGCGTGTCTTCCGGATCTTCTTCAGAACTGGAGGAGAACTCTTGGTCTGTACCTCGCAACCCACAGGCAGGTTCCGGGCTGGAGGCTAAGTCTGGTTCAGGCTCATGCTTGGTCTCCCGGTTGGTCAATGACGAGTCCACGTTTGTGGTGGTTGGTTTGGGTTCCGTGTTTGGGTCCTGGAAGACATTGGTGGAGTTATGCCCTCTTGTACAGCTTCCTCCAGCTGGGGAAGGAGACCTGCTCTTCTCCCGATG
Source organism: Hypomesus transpacificus (assembly GCF_021917145.1). Taxonomy (NCBI): domain Eukaryota; kingdom Metazoa; phylum Chordata; class Actinopteri; order Osmeriformes; family Osmeridae; genus Hypomesus; species Hypomesus transpacificus. The sequence continues at coordinate 10,728,648 of NC_061073.1, forward strand.
CTGGTCTGCACTGGCATCATCCCCGACAAGCCTCGGGGTGCCACCCCCTCTTGTCCCAGCGCTCGGAGCAGGCTGGTGGTTGCCAGGTTGGTGGTTGCCAGGTTTGGGCCTGTCCTCACGGAGGGAGTTGTCAGCCGACTCTGTCTGGGAGTCTTCCAGGCCTGACTCCCTCTGCTCAGGGATGGTGAGCAGGACAGTGCTCCTGGCTCTGGCGGTCGGACGGAGAACGGGTTCCCCCTCATCTTCATCGCTGGACGACGACTCTGCGCTTCCACCTGCAGCTTCCACCTGCTCGTCCAGATCCTCTGGACAGTCTTCCCAGCTTGTTTTTCCGGCCTCTGACTCCACGAGCTCTCCAAACTTCTCCTTCAGCTCGGCTGTTACGTTCCTGTAGCAGGTCTTGACCTCCCTTTTCTCCACTTCCACCCAGATCTTCTCGTAGCGTTTCTCCCATGGTACCCCTTCGTTGGTTTCTTCTTTCTGATCTCTCCTTTCCTCCTCGTCCTCCTCCTCTTCCTCCTCTCCAGCGCGGAACCCCACTGGGCTCAGGTGGTACGGGTTACTTAGGTCTAACTCTGATACGTCTAACGCAACATCTCTCTCCTTTGATGGCATGAGTGAACAAAAAAATACGGTTAACCACGAAGCAAACACAAAAAAGGGGATCCACAACACATTAGTTACCAAACCACAGAATGACAGAAAGGGAGTGAGGAACCGTCCAATCACAACACTGCTAGATGAATAGGATCCTCCTAGATTTAGACCCACCTCTGGTGGCTCCTTTATTGGTCGCTCCTCCTCTGAAAAGTCCTCCTCCAATGGGGACTCCTCCCTCAATTGGGGCTCCTCCAATGGTGACTCTTTCCTCGTTGGGGTCTCCTCCCTCAACAGCGGCTTCTCCTCTGGTCGCTCCTCCCCCAGCTCTGGGCTGTTCTCTCTCTCCTGATCTTGCGGTGAGGGCTCACGCACACCGTGCTCTGCAGGGGAGCACAGGACACAGCCAGGTCAGGACACAGCCAGGTCAGCCTTACTGAGACCTGCTGTCAACACACGTACACAAATAGTCCTGCTTAACGAACCGTCAGGGAAGTCCTCACCTGGGTTCAACACTCCGTCACTTTCAGCGATGTTTGGCAGAGGTGAGGCAGCTTTGAGCGGGCTGGAGGTGGAGGCCACCTGGTCCGAGTCCCAATCTGAGTCTTGGAACGCAACCGGGGAGGGGGGGGGGGGGGGGGGGGAAACGTGAGTTCAAAGAATAAAAGAAGGACAATTAGCTTCAAATGAGTTTCTCCTCTCCCCTCACCTTCTTCACTCTCGGCTCTCTGAGGCAGAGTCTTCCTGACACGGGGCTGGGGACATGGCAGGGACAGGCCAGGAGAGCGAGGCGTGGAGGAGCGCGGGATCGGCAGTGGAGCGCCGTCTCCCGGACAGGACCTCCCGTCTGAGCTGTGGCTGCTCCTCTGGGCTGGAGGGGGTACGGGAGGGGCGTCCTGCTCCTGGGCCTCGGGCAGGGGGACAGGGGAGGCCTGTGGCAGCTGCTCTGCTCCTGGGGAGGGCACCCTGCGCCCAGGGAGGGTCCTTCGGCTTGCGGTGCTGGCTGTGTCCCAGTCGGACGCGTCTGTAGCGAAGACGGTGAACGTGTTAGAAGTGTGGCATGTAACTCCATAGTGTTCAGCCTGACTTCTACAGCAGCTTCTATGGTCTCTACCTGATCTAGAGTACTCACTATGTACTCACTACAGCAACAGTATCATCTCTGTATCATTAACTGACCTGCTCGATTTTTGGGAAATTCTTTAGTGTGTATGGAGATGGGGAAAAAAGACAATCAATAGTGATTTGTTCCTTTTTTTCAAATTATGCTTTTTTATGTTAGAATTGTCTGCTTGTTACCTTCCAGATCATCCACATCACCCAGCCCAAGCTCATCCATAATGTCTGGAACAGAAATACAGAAATGTCTACATTTATAATGCATATCAATTCTGCAGTACGTACAATGTGTATCCATGCTACAGGGCAGAAGCAGAAGCTCTGAAGGTTTCACCTCACCTGTCTTTCCCTCAGCATCTCCTTTGGATAACTCCAGTTTGCTTACAACAGACAGTGGTTCCCTTTTAATCCTGCCCGTCTGTTGAGAAGCAAGATACCCTTTTAGATACACACACAAAACACCCGACACGGTCAAATGGACTTCCACAGCTGACCTCACCTCCTTGTCTGGGATGGCCGTGTCGTTCCCATCACCTACAGCAACATCATCCTCCTCCTCCTCCTCTGGGTCGTTCTTTATTACTGTCATATAATTACAACAATGCAACAAGGTGAGACACCTTAGATGAGTACAGGAGTCGACAGACCGACAAGGAAGACAGCACACAGATCTGGTGCAGTTAGATGAACTGGTGTTGGATGAAGGCAGAACAGATCTGCTGCAGTTAGATGAGCTGGTGATGGTGTTAGATGAAGGCAGAACAGATCTGGTGCAGTTAGATGAGCTGGTGATGGTGTTAGATGAAGGCAGAACAGATCTGGTGCAGTTAGATGAGCTGGTGATGGTGTTAGTTGAAGGCAGAACAGATCTGCTGCAGTTAGATGAGCTGGTGATGGTGTTAGATGAAGGCAGAACAGATCTGGTGCAGTTAGATGAGCTGGTGATGGTGTTAGATGAAGGCAGAACAGATCTGCTGCAGTTAGATGAGCTGGTGATGGTGTTAGATGAAGGCAGAACAGATCTGCTGCAGTTAGATGAGCTGGTGATGGTGTTAGATGAAGGCAGAACAGTGAGGATCTCTCTCATGCAGGCCATGCTCAGTGCGCTGAATAAAGTGGATGGTGGTTAGGGAATGGGTGAACATTCAAACCGTTCCGTATTCTCTGGTCTCAAGAGGGACGCAAAGGCATGCTTTGTGTTTTGGGTCAGAGTTTGCGACTGACTCGATTTAAATACAGCAACCCCCAGAAAAGAGTTTAATCAAAGGATCCGGAAAGTCCATAAGTTACTCAGACACGAGCACACCCCCCTCCGAGCCCATGTCTGGGGTTCACATTATAAAGTTGACAATGTCGATGACATGCATGGAGTCATGGTGAGTCCTGTGGTATGGTTGACATGCTGTTGAGATCCAGGGGGCTACAGAAACATTCCTACCCGCTCCCTGGCTTCCTACACTCCTCCACTGCTCTACACACGGTGTCCTATAGCTCCCAGAACACCTCAAGAAAGAGGGGACGTATAACAGGTCTAGAAAAGGAACGTAATGAGGGCCGTTACAAGGTCAGATATTTGTTAAACAGTCGTTATGTCATACAGAACGGGACATGAAACACGTACATTGCTGCATGTAAACACGTCATACTGGACATCAAAAAGAGTTGTTTTACGAGGTTACGGCTTTTTGTATGAAGGCTGTACCTCTTCAGGAGCATGAAATGATAGCTGGAATGATCTTATAGAAAGCATAGGTAGACTATGTAAAGGTCACTTTTAATTGATAATACATACCTAAAGGAAAGGACAAAAGAAAATACAATAAAGATATATTAACCTTCTTTGCCCTCCTCGGAAATACTGGACATGATCTTGTTCGCCTTAGTCAGGGAACTTGGGTCCTCCCTGTGAGGTTTCTTTGGACTGTCGGAACAAGACTGGAAGGAAGAAAATATATCTGTATGTCACTTTGACCACTTACATTACCTGATGTAACTAACTTGAATTCAGATCTGAATTGATGTTTATTTGCCATGAAAGTTTGCATAGACACAGAATTTACTTTGGCAGGAGAGCCTACCTAGGCAGCCATTAGCGCGCCAAACAATCTTAGCTAATTCAGTACCTCAGAATCCCACGAGTCATCTTCATCTTCTCCCTTCTCCAGACCCAACTCAGACAGGAAGTCTGTGGAGGAGAGAATGACATGGATCAAATTAGATCATGTTCATTTGTAGCATTGTCATGCTACATACTAATACTATGAAACCTTTTCAAGACATAAATGACCTCTTTGCTCTTTGGCTGCATCACTTTTGGGGCCTGGTGTTTGATCCTCAACTGTAGGGGAATCATCCCCTTCAGTTTGATGGCTCATCTTTCCTTTAACAACCTCCCCAACCTCTTTGGATTCTCCCTCTTCCCCCTCCTCTTCTTCATCACCTTCCTCATCATCGGAGTCTTTCTCCTGTGCAAAGAAAAGGTTCTGTCACTTTTTATTTACGCGCTGGCTGAAGGAGGCAGCCATGAGCTTAAAGCGCTCATGCACTCATTACTACATGACCTAAGAGAGGCAGCTGTATGGTCTCAATTCCATACATTTTGTACTTTTTAAACGGATTTAACCCTAAAAACTTGATGACTTGAAATTACTTGTCAACTTTCAAATACTTTGAATAGCAAGTCTGAACCTTAATCATCTAAATGCATCCATTTGTTTATCCTGCACGAAAATATCTTATGGAGCAACAATCAGGCAACATCAGACCTGTAACGCATCTAAATGGTTTTCTCCCAGCTAACAGACCAACTGCACCACACAGGGGTCTCATGTCTACTTGCACTACTCACAACCTATCTTACCTGTGCAAAAGACACCTCAGACCCTTTATTAAATGATCTACCTCATTTTCAACCGGTGAGTCCACATCAACATCATCAATGTCAGTTTGTGGGATTTCCTCATCAGAAACGTCACTGCCGTCAGGCTCCAGAACACCTGAGACATAACCTTGGCCCGTGGTAGGAGTGCGTAACGGTTCATCATCTTTCTCTGGCTCTTCCTCAAAGCTATCCAACAACCCGGAGGTCTGTGGTGCTGTTCCAGACTCTGGTTCAGGAACGTCTATGTCTGTAATAGGAGCTGCCTCGCTGTGCTCAGGTGCTGGATCGTCCTCATCTGGCTCAGAAGGGCCTTCGTCGCTTGAAACGTTTCCAAACATGCTGCTGGTCTCGTGATGGGGTTCACCAGCGCATGTTGGGTTTGGACTTGGTTTGAGTTGGTCCTTGTCACCCGAGTCCCTCTCATCCTCTTCTCCTGCGCATTCGTCCACAGTGTCATCAGAATCATTCGCCTCATCAGGAACTCTGAGTATCCCACTGGTGAAGTCATATTGCAGTTTTTGGTCTTGGCTGTCTGAATCTCCACTGTTCTCATCTTTGCCTCTCACGTTGAGTCCATCCTCCTGGTTGCCGTCTGTCTCTTTCTCATTCTGCCAAGAGTCCTCGTCGGTCTCATCTTCCCCTACAATCATCGACACAGGGACATCATCCTCCTCTTCATCATCTCCAGCCTCAACGTTTTGATATTCTAAGACGTCCAATTCACTGGATCCTTGTTTAAACTTCTGGTCATTTGCGCTGAGGGGTCTGGAAACCGGGGAGTGTATATTTCTAGGTGTTGAGGGGCCACTTTTCAAGACAACATCTGGATCAGCATCCTCCACCCTCTGATTAGGGGACAGTGAGGGAGTCAGCATTTTGCTTGGGGACGTTGTTTTTAACTTCTGTAAAAGGTTCTGTTCAGTGGATTCCATGCTTGCCAGTTTTTTCTTATCTTCATCATCATCATCATCATCATCCCAGCTCTCATATGCCATCTTTTTACTTTCATCTTCTTTACTTGCCATTTTTGGAGACCCATCAATGGATGCATCTCCATCATCCTCCTCCTCCTCGTTCTCATCTTCAGATACAACTTCTCCAGAGGCATTTCTGTCCTCCGGCTTTGGAGATTCCTCTGGAGGGTCTTCATCACCGGTTAGCTCCTTGGCATTACCTTCGTCTTCGTCATCCCAGGAGTCATCAGAGCATCGTTGTTCTTTGACCTTGTGTCTCAGAGATGCAACGCTGCTGACTGGGGTTAGGGTTAGAACGTCTAAACCCTCGTCTTCAACCAGTTGGGTGCCATTCTTATGATTGTCTTCATCTGAACTGGAGTCCCATGAGGAATTTGGTTCACGTACCTTCGATTTTAGTGATAGACTTGGTGTTGTCGGTGCTGGTTGTATATCTGCTCCTAGATGGACACCAGCCTTCTGGTCATGTTCCTCTGAAGCGGAACCCCAAGAAGACTTTGGATCATCTCCCTTTGATTTAGGTGACATGCTGTGCAAGTCTGGTGCTGTGGGAACTGGGCTGCCTCCTAAATCTACTGCTTTGATCTGAGGAGTGTCGACACTGACCCCGTCATCTTTAGTCGGCGAGTCACCTCTGTTGTGGTTATTTTCATCAGACGAAGATGCCCATGAGGACTTGCGTTCATCCATCTTTGATTCATGAATCTCTTCATCTAGCTTGTCATTGTTGTCTTCTGCCTCAGAAGAATCACCAGAAGTGTTATTCTCTTTGGCTTCCAGTAGGGGACTTCTCATGTTTGGTTTGGCAAAGACTATAGTACGACCCTTGTTCTTGTCTTCGTTGTCACCATAAGGATCCGTATCATCACTCCAGGAACCTGCGTCTACGTCGTCGACAGTATTAGCTCCCTCTTCTTCAAATACTTTGTTGTTAGACTCCCTTTGTGATGGAGACCCTACGGGGTGTTGTCGAGCCACAGGCTCTGCAGGAGACAAAGTGACTGAGCAGCTCTGATGATCCGGCGTCCATCCAGCTCGTTTTCCTAGGCTGTCATCTTCATCGGAAAATGTTGACTCCACCCTAATGGCTGACACAACACAGCCGTCCTCCACATCTAGTGCTGCAGGGATCCCGTATCTTGACGATCCAATAGGCGCCTCACTGTCCATTTCCTCATTATTTGGGCTTTTAGCATCTAAAAGATTTTCTGGACCGTGTGTCACGTCATTTAAAAGGCCTTCCATCTCTGAACCAGCTACTGCTGTATTTGAGTCTAAAACACACGCAGTTTCACCATCACCACCAACATTCTCAATGTCTGCAGTGCTTGAGGGTTTAGTCAATTTCCCAGTTCCAACGCCCTCCACTTCCAAAGAAGCCAGAGCAGTAGCAGCCTCGTCTTCCTCTGCATCTTCATCATCCTCCTCCTCTTCTTCTTCATCCTCCTCTTCTGCCTCATCATCTTCGCTTTCCTCCTCATCTTCCTCCTCATCGCTTTCCTCCTCTTCCTCCTCCTCCTCCTCCTCTTCTTCATCATCATAATCTTCATCCTCATCATCCTCTTCATCCGATTGTTCTTCTTGGTTTTCGTCCGGAGACTCACCCCCTCTCTTACTACCTGAAGGCTGCTCTAAGACCCCACTTCCTTCCAGCTCAGATCCAGCACCTTCTTGGATTAGTTTGTGAAAGAAAAGAAAAAAGAACAAAAGAAAGAAAAGAGAAAGGTGTCACAGAAGCTCAACTCACAGTGTTAACTAGCGGCACATTACCTTTCTGGAGCTTAGGACTGGGGTAGAGGTCATCTGGGGAGGGTTGGACAAGGAGCTGGGTGAGGGGGATATTAGGTGCTGAGGATTTCTGCTGCTAAGAGGTAAAGCCTTGTGGAGGGATGAGTTGCTCTGGACCTGTGTGTCCTGGCTCTCTCTCTCACACTCAGCCTCTCTCCAGGGCTCTGGAGGATCTGCTACAGCAGTGCAAGGGGGGGATAGGGTTACTACACAACCACAGGGTCAACTACATCACAAGTCAAAATATGTTCGTACTTACCGCTATGACTTCTCTTGGCGCTACCCATTAGTTTTTTTAGGTTCAGCTTGTTAGGTTTCTGTCAGACAGAAGAACAACAATCACAAACCACACTGATGACAACGACCACTGTCAGGCTAACAGACTCCAAAAAGTACCTTTGGGCTTAAGTCCAAATCCTCGTCTTCATCTGAAGAAGGCCAGTCATCGGCAGCACTTTTTGATGCACTTATAATAAAAACAAGTATAAGAAATGAGTGAGAAAGGGAGAACAATTTGTTTTAAGTGATAAAACAGGCCGTTACAAAAAAAGATTTACTCACCGACTTACAGACTCTGATTGTGAATTGTCCTCAGTGTCTGCAAAACAGTATGAAATATGTATCAATATTTATGTATCACCTCCAAGTCTGTCACTTACGATAAATACTGGTTGAGGAACACTGCTAAAACTATATAGCACTACTAGTTCAGACACTTGAATCAAGGGAGGATGAAGATTGTGATAAGATGTAAAGTAAGTTGTAAATCAAATGCTTAATTCGGGATCAAAATAATTGAACGGGGTTCTATCATCATCCATCCCTTGAAAATCTATTCTGGACAGATAGTCAACTTTGAGTTCTGTGTGTCTGATCTTGAGGTGTTATTTTCTACAGCTACTTGCAGTAATACCTCTCCCTGCTTTACTTGCTCCACGGTCTAGATCCAGTGAAGCCATGTTGCATGAGGAGTAAATGAAATATTCAAAGTGAATGACAAACATTGACTTCATGGCCTTGATGACCCTAACCCAAATGACAGCGAATGAGAGCAAAACATCGCCTTCAGAACATGGGTACTGACAGTTAGACAAACGCATCATCTCTAAACCTCACTGATGATTACCTTTCTGGGAAATACTAAGATTTTGTATTTATTTTATTGGAACACATCTGATAAAAGACAGTTTGCTCTTATTCAACAAATGTTGGTCTGCAAGTCATCAGACACACCCATGACCACATTAGGAGCAGCTCTGGACCTACCATCTCTGTCAGTGGCCGGCCCTCCTAGAGTAAAGCCTGCTTCCACTCCTTGTGAGGAGCTGCCCAACCTGGAGGACTGCTTCTTCTTGCTTGGGACGAGGTGTGAGGGGGAAGGCATCGACTTGCGCTTGGTTTCATGCTCAATAATGAGATGGGAACAACTGGAATACACAGAACATGCTCATGTACAGCACAAGGTCCGCAGAGTTCACAAACAGTCTTCAAGCCAAGTGCTGCTTCCATCTCCCACTAGCCAGAGGAGAGTCATAAAGGGCTGAATGGTGGGACATACAGCCTACTCTGGTGTTGGCAGAGGTAAGGTTTCAACACTCACGCATGATGTCCATTCATCACTGCGTAGTCGTCTGATGACCACCCGTTAGTGTCCTTTACTGTGATGTCTGCGTCATACTGCAACAGCAGTCGCACCATGCTGATTTGTCCATTACATGCAGCTATCATCAACGGCGACCTAGATGTGTTAAAAACACATATACTGCTGTTAATACAATACACATGATGCATATGTTATTGTCATCATTTTGCAATATCAAAAATGTGCCTCCTTCTGTAACACCGACCTCCGGCCCTGATCTGCAGTGTTCACATTAGCACCTTCCTTCAAGAGAAACTCTGCCATCTCTATGTGGTTTTCTTTCACTGCCATGGTCAAGGGGGTATACCCTTCCTGCAAATACATCAAACCTCAGTTCTACAAGCAGCACTGGTAAATCTGTTGATCAAGTGCGTAAAAGAATGCATGTTAATACACATTATAACATAACATCCCTGCTGTTTGTGTGAATACAAAGAAATACAACCAAAATACAAAAGGCTTTTAACAGCATTCAAGAGATCTCCTCTCAGCTCTCTTGTTTCCACGGTAACCCTTCTTGTTCTGGTTTGACTGATGGCAGAGGTACAGAGCCTGACACAATATCTGTTCTCTACCAAATACACTGTTTGATCTGTGCTCTGCTCATTCATTCTCATCAGCCAGGCCAGGGTGTTCTGTGTTCAACCCTGGTCCTCAGGGTCCACTGTCCTGCATGTTTGAGATGTTTCCCTGCTCCAACACACCCGATTCTAATGAATGGATTGTTATCAAGTTCTGTGGCAGCCTGATAACGACTCATTCATTAGAATCAGGTGTGTTGGAGCAGGGAAACATCTAAAACATGCAGGACAGTGGACCCTAAGGACCAGGGTTGAACAGCCCTGGGCTAGACTCTAAGCACCGACACCCGGTATATTGTGAGCCGTGAACCCCGACCAGCAGCCCCTCTCCCCGGGACATGGCTGACCCTGTTCTGAGCGTTGATGTGGGCCTCGTGCTCCAGGAGCAGGCTGGCGGTGGAGACGGCGGGGATGCAGGCGGCCAGGTGCAGGGCTGTGTTCCCGTTGATGTCCAGGAGGTTGGGATCGGCCTCGTGCCCCAGCAGAGGAGCCACGCAGCGGTCCTGCTGGCACTGCACCGCCTGCGGGGGGACGCACACGGACGGTAAACGTTAGAACGTAAGTGACGTGGAAGAGAGGTGGGGAAGCTGAGGTCAGACTGGGGACGACCGTGGGTCATTTGAGGCAACTCATCATCTGTTGTCGTTTCAGGGGTGGCTGGTATGAACCTTCAGAAGCATTTCACAGGGCATTGTATAGGAACTTCACATCCTGTTGCATTTACCTTCATCAAGGCGGACCTGTTTTGATTGTCGCATAAGTTGAGCTTTGCTTTGCTCTCAACCAGGAACTGGACCACCTCTGCATGTCCATTGGCACAAGCAATATGAAGTGCTGTTCTGTAAGTAGAATATGGGTGACAATGAGTTCTTTAATCTAAATAAACCTTTTTGGATAAGTGGTTTGGATTTCAGGTAGTTAGGCCAGCTGGAAGATACCAGACAGAAGGCTGGTCAGTATTAGCTACAACCACACACACAAAACCAACCAGTACAGCCATACAAACAAACTATAAAAAAGTGAACACAAAAAGCAAGTGGGTCTGTTCTTTTTACAGTTACCTTAGAGTTATTCGTGATAACATCGAGGCTAATTATGAAAATGAACTCCAGTTCTCCACTTACACCATTCTCAAGACGAGTGCCATGCATTGTCAGCCTGAGGTAACAAGATCTTAGCTTGTAACATAAGTAGAAAAGTACCAAAGACCAGATGTGATAAAAGTCCTGCTGCCTGCAGTATTTCCTACCTGTTCTCCTTGTCAAGTTGATTAATGTCATTTTTTTTGGCAAGCTGCTTTAGCTTTGCCAAGTCGCCCACAGAAGCAGCTTTGTGGACCTTCCCAAGGTCCTTGTCTTTCAAATCATAACCGACGGACAGAACACTCCCTGAATCAGAGGCGTTTGGAGAAAAGCCTTTCTTTTTCTTTGTGAAGTTAAATATCTTCTTCATTGTATATGGTTGCACAGTTGACAGTGACGCGACTGCATTGCATTTGCAGTGACACTACCTGACGCTCAGGTACCGCTGGAGGCTAACCACAGGTGTCTTTCCCATCCCTAAAAATAAAACAAGCAAAGCGGATTAGAAACTGAATAAAGCCGGTCAGACACACGGCAATGGACAGTGTGGACAAATGAGACTACGCAAGCTTCAAAGAGGACATTTCAATTAGCTAACGTTAACGTTCATAATGCAGGCTAACAGGTAGATCATACAGAAAAGACAGCATTACATTTATGACTAATTTGGCTAGAGCTAGCAAGGTACGTTTCAATGTTCCTAAAAATAGATAGGTACTTTATTAACGTTAAACGCAAAGGGAAATTGCGGCGTCACAGCACTGCAGTCCAAATTACAAGAAACCAGTAGAGCTAGAGCTACAGTATCAAATATAAAAATAACATTCAAATGTGCTTCAGATATGTGGTAACGATTACCTAACTTTACCCATAACGGACACATTCAATTAGACTGGCGGATAGACAAATTGGTTGGTTTAGGTAATTTCATGTAGCATTGCTGAGTATGCTTGTAGTACTGTACTGCTGTCTAAACTACAGTTGTCAAGCTCTTTATAATTATAGGTCATATTGGAAAGCTAGCTGCCAGAAAGGTACCTACCGTCCCCTCTCGCCCTTTTTAATTTAATATTTTGATAACCTTGGTTGAAATCAAGCGGCCGTACCTTACTACAGAAGTGATATAACCATGCACTGGATATCGTAAAAGATTATCTATTTAACCGTAAATAAGGTTAGCTAGTTTACCTAGTTCCTTGGCATCTTTAGCTTGCTTGCTAACGGGCTCAGTATGAGCGTCAAGAAGGAACGTTGATCCAGTCCGTTACCATGACAACCATCGCAAGAAACCGTCTGGGGGGACGAGGGTTTAGGATTTATCATTTCGATTTTAATAAGATGTGCTAGGCCCCATTAACAAGCAGATATTTAAACGTTTATGCATTACTTGATTGCAAATCAAAGGGGAACATTTTAATTAATCGACACGTTAACTTCGTTCAAGACTAGCAACTGTTGGCTAGTAGCTTCTAATAGAGCTACAGTATCTTGTCATTCACGTCGATAGCCGCGTCCAACACAGATGACCGCGATATTTGAATTTGAGCCAAACAGTCTTGGTACTAAATACTTAGCTTGCTACTTATCTCCTAATTTGTGATATGAAGTCACCTACTACAGGCTAATAGCTAGAGCTAATAGCTAAAACAGATAATGAAGTTTCGGTTGGCTGTGTTAGAAACACTAGTTAGCTAGCTACTGTAGCTAAGTTGGTTAGCCAGCCTGGAACAGACAGTGGTCGATACAGTACTACAAGAGCAACAGTAGCTGGAGCAAGTTAGGATGCTACAAAACGTAAACATAACATTGCTAGAGTAAATTGTTCCCCACGACCAGCGATCCGTGAGTACATGGACTTGCACACACCTTAAGACAGCTATATTCCGAAATAGTGAGAAAAAGTTCAGCAAAAAACTTGACACACTAACCTGTTGATCACCTCAAAAATAAGCTTCTACACTACTTTGCTACAGACATGTAGCCTACCATGCTGCTATTCCATTGAGCCAATCAGAAGTCAGCGTTGTCAAATGTTTCTCCTAAACTGACCAATAGTGTGGTCTTGTCAAATACACTCAAACTACAAAAAGCCGAACCACATGCAATTATACACATTTTTGAGGGTACGTTTCCATAGCCAACGATGTCACTACACCAGCAACCCAAATCGGGAATACTTGCACATATTGTGAATCAAACCTTTCAGATTTTATAATGTACCCAATGTATAGTTGTTTTTGACCTGGCCCTGCTGGCGAAAACCACTTATTCTACCACTTCTTCTACCACTTCTTCTACCAATACTATTGCTAACTTCTACCTCTACAACAAGTACGACTTCTGTCAAATCATATTATTATATATTCAAAGATATACTTTTAAAAATAGTTATTTTACGTATTATATGATGGCAAAAAAAGACATGATAATAAACCTATTTAAACCATGATGATCGTGTTGGAATGAGGTTTTCCCACTAGATGGCGTAAATTACTTACATGAACTGGTAGAAGGTAGCTTGTACGTTTAATGGAGACTCATTGCCTGAGCGAAAGTGCTTAAGCAGGAGCTGAGTGTCTGAATATCTAATACAAATCTGATCTCCATTTGGTGCTCGTTCTGTTGCTCTAGCAAAAATACGGACTTTTAGACCAGTACAATCCAACTTCATTGATATTTGATTGAATAGAATTGTTATGTACAATAGCCTATAATCTAATAGCTGTGACAAATACTCGCTTGACTGCTATTTGATTTCGCCTGATTACTCTTCTTCCACTGATCTCACCCTGTACAAGGAAGGCTTGAGGGTACAGAACAGAGGCATATTGATGTCTACTGCCAGCCACACAATTAGATCATTGTCTAATGAAGAGTAGAAAAAATGGAATCAATGTCATACACGATAACACAGTGTCAATTATTTGCCTTCTGTTGAGAAGACTTGTAAACGTCACTGCTGACCTCATTTTCGGACCGTTTTTAAAAAGTGTTTTTTTAAATACACTTTTACGATTACCAGTGTGTGTTGTCCTTTGAGACTGTACCCTTTCCCATACTAACACAAAGCACACTTAAGTCTGTTCCCCGTGAATGGCTTTGACATAACCTCAGGCCCAGTGAAGCGGAAGGACAGAGTCTAATGTATATGAGGGTGATGAGGAAGGAGATCCAGACAGAGATTTAATGAGGGATTATGTCTGCCTGCACAGCATTTGGTCTCTCAGAGGCCTGTGCTTCGCTCAAAGCACATACCATAGAGTAGCCTGTGGCACAACTCTGAATGCATACGTTTTATGTTGTTCCGTAACTGTAACATAGTCTTGAATGTAAGCCTATGTTCAACAGGACTTTTCACACTCATCTCTGTCTGGATTATAGATCTGAAGATGGTTGGTCATGGTTAGAAGGATTTAGTGGGGTTGGAAACTGACATCTCCGGATAGGAAGGAGCACCCTACCCATAGGACTAAAGCTGGTGTTTGTTTTTCTTGAGCTTCAAAAGAATCAGTTTTATTTAGCACAGTCTTTGCAATTCCCAAGGCCACAGCCCCAGTCCTCTCCCTGCTGTGGCTCTTAGTGGTGCCCTCACTTTGTTCATGTTTACATTAGACAAATTGGATGTTTATTTTTTCTAATTTTACTGACTTTATAACCCCTCCCCACCCCGCCGCCCAGTAAACTCAAGGTTACAAGTTTGTCTGACACATCTCTTTCATAATCTAAAAATAAAGATCAATAATGTATCGATGTTTATATAGATATTTATAAAAACATATCTGCAGATGTCTTTTTTTATTGTGCAGTATCTGACCATGATAGTCATGCTGTGATGTATGTGTTCGTATCTGCGGTAACGGAAACCTGGACACAGAAGGACGACACTAAGAACCAGCTGATGGCTGCACTGGCCTCCGAACGCACCCTTCCACGGCTCATGATAAACAGCTACAGGCTCAACACCACCATGTCACACAGTCTGAATGAGGAACACAGGGTGATAAATCAACACAACTACATTTAAATCCTCCGTTGCTTTCACTGGAGCACAGTGACATGAAGTTGCAGTCTTTTATAGGAGGTAGAAGCCAGGGTAACAGAAAAGATATGTCCCCAGCTTACTGTCTTGGAAGCCTAGTGTTTAAACCGTATTGACTAGGGAGAGGATATTTACTTTTGAGTCTAATGTGTCTCTTATGATAAGAGGAATGGATGGAAATATGTCTATACAGGCAAAATTAGAAAAATATCCACGTTCGGTTCACTAGAAACGGATGTATGACAGCCATGAGGTGCTGTGAGGGTAGACTTAAGATTTGGTCGCTTACATCAGACGAAACAGTCTGAAAGGGATGCATAGGGAAAGCCTTAGATTATCTTTCTTTGAAGATAAGTAATCAAACGTGTTATTTGATTGTCGTCCTGGTGACTTGAAGGGACATTGTGTGCTTTGATCTGCCACCATCAAGTTCTTTTGTAGGAATTTGGAGCATTTTTAGACGACTTGAGACCATAGCTGCAGACCGTGGTGTGTCATTTCCCAAACACAGAGTTCAACAAACCTACATTTGGGAAGCAGAACACAATTGAGATAGCAATTACTAGAATTATGAGACCTTCCGAAAAAGGGCATCATTTGGGCTTTCTGACAAAGTGAGGAAAATAAACAAAGAAATTGTCTGCTTTGTTGAATTTATTACAACTCTTTTATTGATTTACCATTGAACAGTTAGCTGGTAATGATGCACAGGAAATTATTTCACTGCTCTAATGATGGAACGATTAAAAAACTAAAAATCTAACCCACTCAGTCAGAGACTTCACATTTTGAAAAATTGAGATATAACATGTTAGTGCTTGAATAATTTTTGAGACGATATTCAATGATAAGCCCATTTTGAGTAATAGACTCCTATTTCAATGTGGCAAGTTATTACTCAATCTGTCAACAGTCGATTTTGGTTCCAGTGGCGATGGCAATAACCGCTACACTGTAGAATATTTCAACTTCCTGAGCCATGAATCATAAGTCAGACAGATATTCTCATTTGAGTTGCAGGACTTTGGGCACTCCAGGGCATACACACTCTGGCAAAGAACTAATTTGCAGCCAAAGGGAGAACATGACCAAAAAAATGGATAAGCATAGAATAACAACTTAATTAAACAGACAAGGACACAGATAAGACATCTAATGATAGATTGATATCATTATCCCTTCCTATGGTTTTAAATCAACGGCAGAATTGCAAAGTAGATTTGCCTTTTAACTCTATCAATACATTTAAAAAAATGACAGAATATTTTCCTCTGGCATGTTTCCTCTCCACAGTAAGGAGCGTGGATGACAGTCAAGTCTGTGTCAGGATGGTTAATGATATTATGATGTAGCTGCATGGTAAGAATGACAGAAGACCTAAGCTGTGAAATGGATTTGCAGTTATGGGACATTACACTGTCTGGGACAATGAGTTTGCTTTTAAGGTATAATCAAACAAAATAAAAATGCACATGTTTATGTACATTAGTTTAAAACGCTGTAGTTTTTATATTTTGGTTAAACAATGATAAACTACGTTTTAGTATTATGCTAGCCTGGGGCGAATCTAGGTTCCCACTTTTGGGGGCGCTAAGTCCCTGGATAAAACCTATTGTTTTTCCTGTAACCCAGTAAAACCAGGGGGGTCTGGGGGCGTGTTCCCCCAGAATACATTTTTGAAAATATCCTTTTAAATAGTGTCCTCTAGTGGGTTGTAGGAAGAGAAATTAACAAATTTAGATTTAAGGTCATACAGGGTGCAGAGGAGGTTATACAGGGTGCAGCGGAGGTTATACAAATGGTGACATATTCATTGAGAAGACTCTGCTAATCTATTTACATTTATTTCCAAACCGGACATACAGTATATTTAAAAAAGTTTCAGTATAGTAAAAAAAACAAAAACATTATTCACTCCCATGTTTATGAGTTAATTTGACTTGAGAATGTGCTGTAATAAGTCTCAAGAGCACCTGCGAGGAAAGTCCATAATACGACCATATTGTTTCCCATAAGGCCATCTGCTTCACAGCATCTCTCATGTTTTGGTACTGGCAACAGAATAAAGAGCAGAACAAAGTATCTGTCTATCCTGTAAGAATGCAATAGATCTATTTGTAAATAATAATTTTTCAGGATAAAAAATAAGTTTGCACCTGTAAAAAGTGTTCATGAAATGCCTGAGCTTCACAGCGTTTGAAGAATTACCATTTCATTATACTGACATGTACTTTAGTCTTGGATAAGATTTTCTTTGAAGCAGTCAAAGAAAGAAGCTTAATCACACCTCTCTCTCTCTCTCTCTCTCTCTCTCTCTCTCTCTCTCTCTCTCTCTCTCTCTCTCTCTCTCTCTCTCTCTCTCTCTCTCTCTCTCTCTCTCTCTCATGGTGTACAGGTGAGCTGTTCCTCTGATCTCTGATGTCATTGTGTCCCCTGCCAGGAAGCAGCCTCAGGCTGGCTGATGACCCCCCCATCACTGAATGAGTCTGACCGTGTCACAGCATGTGTCCTGACCCCCCCCCCCCATCACTGAATGAGTCTGACCGTGTCACAGCATGTGTCCTGACCCCCCCCCCATCACTGAATGAGTCTGACCGTGTCACAGCATGTGTCCTGACCCCCCCCCCCATCACTGAATGAGTCTGACCGTGTCACAGCATGTGTCCTGACCCCCCCCCCCATCACTGAATGAGTCTGACCGTGTCACAGCATGTGTCCTGACCCCCCCCCCCCATCACTGAATGAGTCTGACCGTGTCACAGCATGTGTCCTGACCCCCCCCCCCATCACTGAATGAGTCTGACCGTGTCACAGCATGTGTCCTGACCCCCCCCATCACTGAATGAGTCTGACCGTGTCACAGCATGTGTCCTGACCCCCCCCCCATCACTGAATGAGTCTGACCGTGTCACAGCATGTGTCCTGACCCCCCCCATCACTGAATGAGTCTGACCGTGTCACAGCATGTGTCCTGACCCCCCCCCCCCCATCACTGAATGAGTCTGACCGTGTCACAGCATGTGTCCTGACCCCCCCCCCCCATCACTGAATGAGTCTGACCGTGTCACAGCATTTGTCCTGACCTCCCATCTCCACCAGGAGCTCCTCCTTACGTTGTCACCGCGGAGGGCTCGGTTCACAGCCATCTGGCTTCCACAGGGTTTACTGACAAGGTCCAAATCGCTTTAGTTTTCTTGTAGGTCGGTACTCTGTGTGTGTGTGTGTCTAAGTCCCTTATTTGAGATGCAAAGCTGCCATGAGTCGTGAAGAGAACTGCTCCAGGGAGAGTGTTTTCCGTACAGAAGAGCGTGCGTCTGCTTTCTAAGTGCTTCCGGAATGTTCACCCGGCGTGAGGAGAACAGAGAGGCCAGCAGTAGCCTGACCCCATCTAGACCTTAGAGATCCCCTGAGGGGATTAGATTGCAGGTGTTGGACCCAGACCGGTCAACTGTGTGTGTGTTTTGACACTGACGCAACACCCTGGTACCAAAAGGGACCTGACCCCCATCATTGATTCTCATTGTATGAAGACTATTAGTACCAAGAGGTGCAAGACCCTGTTTTGTTTAAAGCAAATCTAACTACATATTTTCAGGTTGTACCCTCTAACCGGGAATTTGGTCTCCTTTTCATCTCCCACAGTTGAGTTAAAGGTGTTTGGAAACGAGCATGTTTTGATGCTTGATCTGTGTCTGTTTTAGCAAGGGATTGGGAATAGCACTGCAGGAGAGATCTCTGTACTCAAAGACTTCCTGGTCAGGCTATCCAGATTATGTCACAGTAAATCAAGTGTGGAATTAAAGTGGAAAATAGGACAGCTTCCAAAAAGTTTTTTTTTTCTTCTTCTGAGAATCATCCCATGCTTTTATCACTTTAGTGTAGTTGCCAAGTGTGGTCTTCGCTGTTCCAAGCTTGTCAATGGAAGTTTGTCTCATCCGGTGCAAACAGAGGCCGTGCGGTCCAGGGGCGTTTGTATGCTTGTCTGTTCGCACCAACCCCCGCCAGAAGAGCTCTCTCTCTGCCTCCAAGCACCGCCTTTTCCTACTTATCGACACACAAATATCCATCAGACACTACTCTATGTGTGGCTTTCAAGAACCATAGATCACTCTCAGCTGTAGAAACTGAGTCTGAAACACTTCATGGTATTTATGTGTTATTTCAACAAAAGCGAGTCAGGTGGCAGAGTGGTGAGGGAATCGGGCTAGTAATCAGAAGGTTGCCAGTTCAATTCCCGGCTGTGCCAAATGACGTTGTGTCCTTGGGCAAGGCACTTCACCCTACTTGCCTCGGGGGGAATGTCCCTGTACTTACTGTAAGTCGCCTTGGATAAGAGCGTCTGCTAAATGGCGTCCCTTTGACAGCTTGAGCACGAGGGACCAACGGCTGGTTGGGAGGCGTGTGAGGGTTCACCAGCTCCCACACAGATGAGAGGCTTCATTCGTGGAGTCATTCCTCAAACTTCGTTTACGAGTCTCTTGAAAGTCCCCATTAGAACTTCCCCTGAAACAACTGTCTCCAAAACAAAGTTAGGATAAAGATGAATTCAATTACTCACAGTTGTGGGAAACTAGTGATGACTGTGTATACAAACCACATCAAAATATCAAGGAACCCACGCAACATGCAAGGCATGTTCTTGGGACCAGACCATAATATTCCCATGGACGCATCATTCCCATGGAAACAGGTCAAAGGTGATTGGGATTCAA
Source organism: Hypomesus transpacificus (assembly GCF_021917145.1). Lineage (NCBI taxonomy): Eukaryota > Metazoa > Chordata > Actinopteri > Osmeriformes > Osmeridae > Hypomesus > Hypomesus transpacificus. Next base: position 10,748,063 of record NC_061073.1, read on the forward strand.
ACAGGAAGTCAATAATGGTCTTATCTTTGCCATCTGTTGATTTCACATCTTGGGGCTGATGTCACATAGGGTGGCATCCTATGGTCAGGTTAACTGACCATTTTTTGCGGAGTTGGGGTCATTAAGACAGGATGAGATATCCACTCGGAGGAAGTCCACGCAGAAATATCCCCTTCCAGGAATTGTCTTTGATTGCTCTACTTGTGATGCTAAGAATGCATGGAAGGATACACCATGAATATCCATATTTAGTTCACTCATACTATAAATTCTGACCGCATCTGGGCGGCTCTCAGTTCTGAGAAAACCACAGTGCAAGCTCCGCAAGGAAATGCAACAGCAATTTCCTAGGAGGTGTAAAAACAAGGTCTCCACAGACAAAGCAGTTGCTTCTACAGCCTGGGTAACCATTCCCATATGTCCCTGCCTTATAATAACAGGGCCCTGCCTGCATAAATCAATTCCAACAAATAATGTAAAAAAAAAAAGAAGAAAAAAAAGGAATTCATTTGGTATTAATGGGATGTTCAATAATGTTCTATAAAGTTCAAGGTTAGAGTTAGGGTTGAATTTACACAGTCCACTGAGGAAAACATCTATGTGACCACATTGTGTTGATACCAATCACATTCATGTATTCTTGTTCCATTGTTGTGGTAATGGAATCTCCTGTCATGGCGGCTACTATATCTTCTGTTGAGAAAGTGGAGCTGTGATGTCACAAGCGACTGAGCAGCACTTGCGTTCATCTCACCTTCTCTCCTGCAAAGAGCTGGAAACCTGCGTTCATCTCACCTTCTCTCCTGCCAAGAGCTGGAAGTGGATGATGGATTGGCCAGAGTCAGAATAGTCCTCATGATATACACTCCTGACCTCCCTTACTGGATGGATCCATCACAGGGGCTAAATCGTGCTGGGGAGTACATTCACAAACGACTCCCATCCTTCAAACAAGTGTCCACTGAGAGAATTTCCTTGGATCATTGAGAAACTCATTTAGTTTTCATTTCTTCATATACAATGAAGCAACAGTACTTATTTGCGTATTCTTATCTACTTCTAGTATTTACCTTACTGTTGATCATTATGCTTCAGATTTTTTGCGATGATTTGTAAGGTTGAGTAAACTTGTGTGTGTGTGTTGTAAGGGGGAACAGAGAAAGAGAAGAACAGAAAAGATTACATGGATTTTTTAAAAACTTTTTCACTCACCTAAGAGTGATTAATTAGGGCAAAGTGGCTTAATGGGTTTAAGGTCATTTTAAGATAAAGTTTTGTAATGCAAGATTGTAAAATCAGATTCTTGATAAGAGAGTGCACGTATTATTTTGACACTTTGCCAAAAGATGTTTCCATGTCCGTGCAAATAAGTTATCAGGAGGGAACATGATTTATCACTATTTGGTTTTCTTTGCACTTATCAGTGCTTCCATACCCTACCACCTACCAGCTGAGATTATTGAGGGCCAGGGTTTGTCCCACTTTCATTTTTGTTACGTCAGTTCTGTAAACCAGTATTGGTTTATATGTTAGATTACAGGTTATCCGATATCAGATCATATTTGTTTTTCTGAAGTTAAGATGACACCAGTCTCTGCAGCATTTTAGTGATGATTATAATCTATCTTTTAAAGAGAAGATAGAGGAGAAACGAAGGTTACCAATTTAACGATGGGGATTGATTCCACGAAAGGGTGAGAGGTTGGGAATGGGTTACGCTCGATAAGCAGAAAAACTGTTATTCTGTGATGATTGATGGTGTTTACAGAATAAGCATGTGACTGAGATCTCTGCATGCACTTTGCTTCTGGGAAGTTGTCCAAGGAGAAATCTACAGCATGAGTCATGATGTGAGGGGATTGGCAGCACATTTATGGGATGTTCTCAAGGAATGTCAATTCCTGACAGGATCAAATTATACAATTACCTCCCAGCCATCTAAATACTGCACTACTCCAATAAGCATGTGACTGAGATCTCTGCATGCATCTACATGCTTGCTTACTTAAGCATCATGAAAACAAACATCAGATATTATTGTTCTAATTTGACCATATCACACTGTTGGTGGGATGCTTTTATGAACCAAAATGTTCTTATTTAACAACATCAATTCCATTATCAACCAACAAACAATCACATTCATCAATAATTTCTTGAGGAAAAACACAAACCCTGCTGATTGGCTGTGGAGCACTTTATAACATCCAACTTTTTTTGTGGCAGTAATCGATATAACATTGGGTGGTCAAGTTTTTGGATTGAAGGTTTCCTGAAAGAAAGAGAGGATTTTGTCTGTAGAGAATGACGCACTTGTTGAACTGAATGCGAGGGCATCTGCAGCAGCCTAAAACCATCAGGTATTTATGATACCATGTATCTCTACTATATTGAAGCTTATATGATAGTAGATTTATGAAATGTAATACTATCTCACCCTATGGCCACCAAGTAGGAAGCCAGTGATATAACTCTCTCTCCCCCCCCCCCCCCCCCCTCTCTCTCCCTCTTTTTGTGTGCATACTGTAACTAGCGTTCCAATATCCCCGTATACAGCACATATTATGTTCCTTCGGGGACCAATTCTGTAGGACAGTTTCCTTCTGCATCAGTACCTGAAGTAAAGATCCAGGGTGAGACAGAGAGTACATCCCAGGCACACCAAAGTGCTGCATAACTCAAAGCAACATCAATCCAACACTTCTTTATCCTCAACAGTTCATCCATCTGAGGCCTGTTGTGTAGCGTACGTGTTGTGGAAACCTGTGGATACTGTCACAGCAAGACACGATTCATGCTCACCTAGGTGGCTGACGTTTGGAAACCCAAAGTCTTTATTCATCCATCCAGCAGAGAGATCTGGATTAGATTAAAGATGCAGAGAGAAATATGTACGAGGGAAGGGGTTCCAGATGTGGATCCTCCAATGTTTACCTGGCTGGTGGTGGATAGAGGTGTCAGATCGTTGAGCACCCCCCTTGTCTAACTAGAGCACAAAGCCCCCAGGCCTTCCCCAGGACTGTCGTCCACGACACTGTCGTCCACGACACTGTCGTCCACGACACTGTCGTCCACGACACTGTCGTCCACGACACTGTCGTCCACGACACTGTCATCCACGACACTGTCATCCACGACACTGTCATCCATGACGTCACACTCAGTTAGCAGTGCAACACGTGTAGCTGTGCGGGGGGTGCTGAGGGGAATCAGCAGAGGCTTCAACTGAACAAGATCAAAGAACAAGATCTGTTCATCGCAAAGCCTTTTGATTTGATCTGAGAAGATGCACTGACAATTGCTTTTGACATATAACAGGTTAGCCTCGGATCATGCCAAAATAGATTAGAAGCCCTTCAGATTTACACTTTTGTTGAAAGAATTTGAGCTACATGGGTGATAGAAAGGAAGAAAGATAGAAAACGTAAATGGACAGGTTTTCCCCAAGGAGTCAAGGTCTCCACATCAGGAAGTGATGACACAAGTCAAGAGCTGTGTCTACTACCGCGCACTTGTGCACTTCGAGCACTGACTTTCAGTGCTTAGGGCGCTTCACTCACAAAACCAGAATATTTCAGTGCACTGAAAGTACCAGGATGACGCACTGCAAACGGTCCAAAAAAACAGTGTACAACGATGGACACTACTCGCCCTAAACGGGCGCCATCTTGGCTACGTAGCGGAAAAGGAGGAGCCCTTTCGGCAGCTTTTTCCACTTAAGTGGAGAAGCGCGTTAATTTTGGCAGGTTTTGCGGGTGTGGCGAGCAGATTTGCATCCGTCACTTCCACCAAGTGTTTAACGTATCAGTTTTCCATTTGAGACAGCACTTATCAGCGACACAGTGCACTGAATATGTAAGTGCACTGTTTTGCAGGGCACTGTATTGCAGTGTACTTCATAAAGTGCGCGGTAGTGGACACAGCCATGGTCTCCACATCAGGAAGTGATGACACAAGTCAAGGTCTCCACATCAGTTGAGTCAGAAACTCATGTAACCTGAAAGGGTCTCTTCAGCGTTGTCGAGCTTGTTGTTCCTGAACCATGTAGGCTGACGACTTACCACGGGAGCCCAGGTTCGAGTCCCCACCCGGGCCTTTTCCTGCGTGTCGTCTCCTTCTATGTTTTCTGTCCCCCTACACTGTCCCTTTCCCAAAAAATCAGAAATGCCCTAAAAATATACAGTTAAAAATAAAATAAAAAACATCTGGAAAGGATTTGATTGTTTTCTCATCGTCTGCTTTTAAGACTTTGGCTCCGATTCAGGAGAGCACAGCTACACCGTGAGTCACATCAACATGAGGTGGGGGAGTTTAAGGACATGATTTTGCTCCAAAGGACAATAAAGTTTACTGGCAATGAGGACCTTGAGAAAGTTGTGACTTTCATAGATTTGCCTTTATGGTGACCTATAAGTTCTTTTGAAACAGACTATTGTGCTTGTCCAAAATAAGTAACAATGACAAGGAAATATACTTGTTGTATCATCTCAGTCCTTCTTCGTGGTGTACCACAAGCAATCATAAAACTTTAGTTTGAAGCTAATATTACAAGCATTTCCAACAAAACAAGGACACAGTAACATGCTGGCAACTGGCAGACTCATAACTATCACAAGCAAATTAGACCAATATTGAACCTGTAAACATATGCTGCTGTTAAGTTCCTGTAGGACAAAACATAATTTGCTTTGAATTCCTCGCAGTCTCAGTTTACGTGGATTTGCAACACGTTTGCAGGATCTTTTAAATCAGCCTCACATAGACGCTACCACTGACAAGGTTTTTTTCTTCTAGTAAACAGGTGTCTGTGTAACCATTGCCAACTCAAACATTGTAAACATGGAACACTGATTATGAACCGTTTGTGCTTTAGGTACCCATGCCTGAAAAAAAAATATTCAGCCTCCGTCTAAGATGAGATCTTAATGGAGACACACAATACATTATTTCTTCCTCACGACAATGTTCCTATATAGGAAGTTGCTCGCCTGGTTTCAAACTGTATAGAAGTAGACAATTCAATGGTGCGGAGATCTGTGAAATAATGTGTTATGATATAATAACCTACTTAAGACACGTGGCGGTTTTTAAGCACCATTCTGAGACTCCTTCAGAGAGGCAATTCTCAGACCAGCAGGTGTTCAAATTGCATTTCCTGTCGGACCTCATTCTAAAGCAGAAACATGCTTCATACAATGACCAAAAGGGATGTCATGACCGTGATTAAATCAAGCTTGGCTAAAAGCACACGGCAAGTGACGATTGTGATGACAGAGTGCACACTGTGCACTTAGAGAGAATCACAAGAAGACATGTACTGTGATTTGTACCTCATTTCATTTATCATTTAGACCTCTGGTTACCTGAATGATGCAGAGAGTTCAGACTAGCAACAAATGACAAAGAATTTTCAGGAATTACTGAAGTTTGTGTTGAACATTATAAATTGACTCTGTTTTAGACAACTGTGTAATTAGATTTGAGCATTGATCTGTCTAAATGAAATCATAAAACCAAACTCATTTTCTGTCTGACACGCATACAAATGAAGAAGACACACCTTGCCATTAAGGGCAGTACTGTACAAGTACCGTTTACACTCAAAAGTATATATTTTTGCAGGAAAACAAGAAGGTACATATGAGAACAGCAAGACATTGTTTTATGACTTAGACCTGCTGCACACTCCCAGGCATCTGCCTCTACAGAGGCATCGCACTGTCATCCTGGGAGACCAGCTATCTCAGTCAGGATGACTCTCAAGAAGGATGACTCTCAAAGTGTATTTGACAAATGTGATATATTTTAAGGTACGTAGTGAGTCACAAGGTGTTTTGACTCAACACATCCAGATCTCAGGAAAGAGGATTTGGAAACTTTAAGCTGTCTTAACTCCACTTTAACGAGACCCCTTGTATTACAAGCGCCCACTTCAAGTCTGGTTTACAACATCATGATCGTGATCACTGTAAATCCCTGCGCACAGGAGTTAGGTTTCCTTGGCCCGAGCCCTGGCAACAAATGTAAAGAATGTACAATGTGGAAATCTGTGAATATAAATCTGTAAAGCTGGATAAATACTTCCTTATCTCTTTCTGTTATCAGTGTAGATCTGTCTGATCTGTCATTTGGAGTTTTGTAAAAAATAAACAAATGTTGACAGTTAATAGCATCGACGGTGAAATGACTATATTATATATCAATATTATAACTTTAGGTCAAATAAACAACCGATCATATAACAGTGTCTGTCATATTCTATCATATAAATAGCTAAATCAGACAGGGAAGGGAAGACATGAACAGCTGATGACTCAACCCATCCTTGCATAGCCAAATCTACATGCATAGTCGTATTTATGAACATCTCCACTCAAACTCGTCTGATTACAAAACAGCATTTGCACAACCTGGAAACATTTAGCATAATTAACAGCAACCAGTACCATAGCAACTGGTCTTAGGAACAAAAATGTGAGTTCTGTGTTTTGTTTTTTGACATTCTCTGTGTGCATCTATGTGTGTGTGCATTTATTTTTGGCATAGAGTATTAGGTAGCAACTGACAGTTCCAGAGAGCTTCTTTCACCCACAATGTTTCATCTCCACCACGTAGGACAAATGACTCACACACAGAAGAGTCTCCTCTAAACCAAATGGGAAGCTTGGCGAAGGGGGAAAATACGAAAGGAAATGACTTTAAAAGAACTGAGACGTTTTGGGGACAGCAAGACTTCTTTAGTCCAAAAGTTGTGAAGGAAGTGACTCACTTCGACCAATCAATAAGCCAGCAGACCTTAGAGTACAGGCTCATACCACGAGCTGAATGATGAATCCTGTCGTGATGTGAACAGTGGCCAACCAAGAGTGGCTCGGGCACAATTTAAATAAATGATAAACCACATTGAGATCTCAGCCCGAGGCGGGACAACAAGCACAATGACTTCAGCAAAGAAACGCTGTGGCTCGTCAACACTGTTCTAAGCATAAACAAACACCTCCTTTGTGTGTGTTCCCTCGAATCCCCGCAGTGTTGTACTGCAAACATACACAGCACAGGAGATCTAACACCCAAAACAACAAATCCAGAAGGATTTCAGACCACGCCGCTGTCGACAGGAGTCTGCCTGTAATGACTCCTGTGGAGAGCTTTGAGTCAGAGAGAGGCTGGCTGACTGCAGGAGTCAGAATTCTAACACAATGCATGCCCACAGGAATTCCATTAGGCCTTGAAGATTACAGTGGCAAATAATGGGCAGCTATGTGTGTTAGAACTGAGTCTGAATTATAAAGACCTGCCTTGATACAGCCGGATAGTGCCTGGGTTTGTCTTGCAGGTAGCTGGGGTATCTGTGTGTGTGAATGTGCGTGTGTGTGTGTGGCTTCATGCGTCTGTGTGTTCGTCCTTGTGTGTGTGTGGCTGTGTGTGTGCTTGTGTGTGTTTGTGTGTTTGTGTGTGTGTGTGTGTAGGTTCTTTGTGAGTCAATGAGGGAGCTGAGCAGAGATGTGGGACGACAGGCAGAAGAAATCCTGGGAGGGAAAAAAGTCAGAAATTCCTCGGCACCTTCAAGGTTTCTTCTCCACCCAAGCGTTCTCATAGGTTAATCAAAAACACGTCTCCTATTGGATAACCGTCTCCACAAATCTCACTGAAAACCTACATCGGCTGCGGATACTTCCGAACTTGCCCTGAAGGCAAAAGAGACTTTGTTTACTCCTGGACATCTTCTTTTTGAGCACTAATGCCTGAACCGATCCAGAGCCATGCTCAGCCTGGGGAGAACAGGCAGCAACAGCCAGGCTAGCAGAACGCCTTGACTGGATACACAAACAACATTCATCATCATGTCAGGCAAAGGCCATCCAACTCTGCTTCAGCGTGTTACACAATCCTGTTAGGGTGTGAGACGAGGACAGTCTAGCCAGCTCAATACAACAGGGAAGCAGAGGTTATAGCTGAGAGTTCATCTGACCTAAGGTTGGCTCTTCTTGGTTATATGGGGCATTTAATACAGTTTCACAAAACCATTAAAATGGTGGAATAAAACCACAATCATGGTGGAGTAAAACTACAACCATGGTGGAGTAAAACTACAACCATGGTGGAGTAAAACTACAAGCATTTGTAGTGTACTCAGTCCTGAATCCTTACCTGAGATCTTAAAAGATTGTGAAAGTGAAAATTCTGAGTAGGAGACGGTAATTCAGGGAACAATCACTGTAATACAGCACACTGAAATTAAGAGGTTCAGTTTAGACATGAAAATAAATTAATGGTTACATCTGGTAAGAGTTAGGGCTGGGGTTACAAAACAGATGAACTTGAAGTCTCATTACCAGTGGCAATTAAACAGCCAAATTGTGTTCCTATCGGTTACACAAATTTGAGTCGCACACCCCTCTGGTCTCCATGAAACTTAAAGCTTTATTCAGTATGCCCACACATCCTCTCATATCCTCCCTTCACACCTACTGTATAGCCATACCATAGGGACTACTGCCGCATGAGATACTTTTATGATTCATCAAGCTGATGTATAACACACGAAGTAGAGAGTTATCATGAATCAGCTATGCAGCCACACAGCGTGTGTCTTCACAGGCTGGGTTGTGTAAAACAAGGGGGAGGGGGAGGGGCTATGGGAGGGGGAGGAGCTCTGGGAGGGGGAGGGGCTCTGGGAGGGGCTCTGGGAGGGGCTTTGGGAGGGGGAGGAGCTTTGGGAGGGGGAGGAGCTTTGGGAGGGGGAGGGGCTCTGGGAGGGGGAGGGGCTCTTGGAGGGGGAGGGGCTTTGGGAGGGGGAGGAGCTTTGGGAGGGGGAGGGGCCCTGGGAGGGGGAGGAGCTTTGGGAGGGGGAGGGGCTCTGGGAGGGGGAGGGGCTCTGGGAGGGCGAGGGGCTTTGAGAGGGGGAGCTGCCTACCTCAGAGGCGCTTCAGGGCACTGGCAGAACTCCGGGGCTCTGGTTTAAGCTCAAGGAGACGACCACAAATCACAAGACTTTTGAGACATTTGGGTCAAATAGAGGAAGCCAGACTTAATATATTATAACTGACTCCAGTCATTGCATGGGGAAAATATTGCAGTGCGATTTGGTTCAATACCAAATCTACAAGTTGTCATTGTGCTTTACATGGTATGATCCCCTCTAATGTCATTGGTTCCTGGAGTTAGATTCACATCTGTCAGAATCAAAGTCAAAAGCCAAGAATTTAAAGTGACTCTTTTCACTTCAGAATCATATACACTGAAAGTTATGTGGACAAAACTATTAGCTCAGGTCGTGAGTGCAGCTGGGATCTCCTTGAATGGACCTTGCACTGTGAAGAAGTCTAGTTGACTCAGAAGCACTAATCAACACCTTCCTGGAACATAGATAAGGTGACAGATGTGAGGTACATCATCTGTCTTGAATGGTGACATACTAACTGACAACTATGATTTCATCAAGAACTTTTGCTACTTAGTCCTAAATGGACAGTGCGGTTGCCAACAAGAAAAATAAAACTGAACATCTTGTTTTTAGATATTAAATATAGTTGGGCTTGTTTCGAGAATAAATAACTCTTTTAGTGACTTAATTTAAGTCTACGACACATTAGTATAACAAATCTTACAAAGTGAAATAATCTTTGCGCTGGCAGCCAAATTAACTTGTTTTGAGCATAAGAAAGCTAATAACTCATATTTCTTACCAAAATTTGATAGAGCATTATTGCAGTGGCAGTGTTGCAGTGGCAGTATTCCTAGGAGTTGTAAAATAAGCTGTCTGTGGTTGTGTAGGGTGTTATTCATATTTACACCCTGCAGCTGCTTTCACAGCTGGTGGGAAGTTCATGTCTCAAATGCTCATACCATGCCGTCATGCCCAGTTCAGACTGGAGACCAAGGAGACTCCATCGTGTCCTTGGCATGGAGAGTCTCTCTGCTAGCGGTCGTTAGCTTAGCTCTACGCTGCCAATAGATCCTGTGCACGGTCCGTAGTTAAAGCACTTGGAGTGCATTTTCATGGTTGCCTTGTGATTTGAAACCCAGTCGAGGTGAACTGCTTCAGAATGCACTGCCACGACCACACAGTCAGCCATGGGTAGAAGCAATGCTACAAGAGGTGTCCGTTTCAAATAGAAAAAAGAGCTCACAGCCTAAGAAAACAGGCATATAGAAACACACACCGTGTCAGAGACTATTCCTTACTAGAATAACAGCATACCAAACCCAGGGGATTTGACACACCTCTCCTTGAGTTCTGGCCTCCGTTCCTGTCTGGAGGGGGGCAGCAGGGGGCCCTGACACAGCCTGTCAACCTCATTAACACAAAGTGACTCAATTGGATCAAAAGGATTGGTTTCCATCGAAGCAGCCACTAATTACCTTACCAGTGCCTGGAACGACATGGGGTTTATGCACAGCCTTTGACAGGTGACCATGCATTTTTCAATAATGTGGGTAATTTCCGTTATCACTTGAAAGACTAATGATCAGTCTAATGCTCAGAGAACTCTGCTGAATGCAGCTGGGAGTCAAATGAAGGAGCTGACAGCCTGGGTTGTTTAAGTAGCTGCTGTACTGTAGATTGTTGTTTAAGCTTAAGATGAATACAGCCTATTAATGATAATACTGAGATTACATTATTAATAGCTCCTATTATTATGTTATTTTAACAAATAAAATAATGTAATCAATTGGGTTGTGAGCATAGATATGGTTCAACCTTAATATATTGTAAAAACATATCAAACCAAACTCCCGCCAATCACCATGGTGGGAGGAGCCAATCACAGTGGTGGGAGGAGACAGTCACCGTGGTGGGAGGAGACAGTCACCGTGGTGGGAGGAAACAGTCACCATGGTGGGAGGAGCCAATCACCATGGTGGGAGGAGACAATCACGGTGGTGGGAGGAGACAGTCACCGTGGTGGGAGGAGACAGTCACGGTGGTGGGAGGAAACAGTCACCATGGTGGGAGGAGCCAATCACCGTGGTGGGAGGAGCCAATCACGGTGGTGGGAGGAGACAGTCACCGTGGTGGGAGGAGACAGTCACGGTGGTGGGAGGAGACAGTCACCATGGTGGGAGGAGCCAATCACGGTGGTGGGAGGAGCGAACAAATAGTATGTGAGGCGTGGGCCTTTAATTTTTTATATTGACGTTGAGTTCAACCCTCTGAAATGACTTACTTTACCACTGTCTTTCACCTACATCTCCCAACCCTTCTATTCAACACCCTCTGCAGGCAGAGAGCATCTCCCTGGATCACATCAGCATGTTTCAAACCGCTTTATCCCCGGCCTATATAATCAGCCTATCCCTGGCCCCCTGGTGTGCTGATGTTAAACACCACAAAGAAATATATTGAATCAGAAAATCTGTGTTGTTGTTTTTCACCTCTCAAGCATCAAATAAACCCCTGCCACGAGACATGAGAGGAACTTGATGCTTTTGACCCAAATCAGAGTTGCGTAACAGGTTGCAGCCGATCAGTGAAAGATCTCGAAGTTTTGTGTTGAATGAACAGGCCAAGTTTGATGGAGCCTTCTGCTTTCCATATGCTGTTTGGTAGCACGTAGACGCCAGCTCCACAGATCACTCAAAGCTCCCTGCTTGACCGTTCTAAATGTCCTCTCTCCCCTCTGAATTACGATCCTTGTCACAGAGCCATGCAAAGGTAGCCTGGACAGAATTTAAGAAGGTTCTGTAAAATAAGTCACTTGTGAAACAGACTTTTAACATGGTTTAAACAGTAGCTCCTTTTAACAGTTATTTACATGTAAAATATGAAACGTACATGTGAACTATGCTGCCCTCAGCATAACTTCATTGACTCAAGCGATGTTGCTGTGTAATATTTGCCCGGACTGAAGGAAAGCTTCATCGGCTTGGGAGATGTTTCGAATCAACTCCTATTCAACTGGGATGTGACTCTGTTTGAGATGGCCCTACTATTACCTCACACTACTGAGCACAATGATCACAAACTAGATGAAAATGAGTTTTTCTCCCCCCGGTATTTCTCTAAACACACATAGCTTATGGGCTAAGCAGACTGCAATTTTCTTATCATGCGCTTGTGTATTGTGCTGTTTGAGGACAGCCCAGGAAAACAAAGAAACAACCAGCTAATCTGCAAAAATCTGTTATCGAGTTAGCAATGGAACATGCTGAACATGATTTAAATAACAGCTATCAGGTTATGTAAATATGACCAGAGCAGGAAGAAGGAGCTAATCTCACCTAGCTCACTGCCAACAGAAGACTTGTGTTTGGAAGTCTGTTACCCTAAAGTATGACAAACTAGTAACCTATACATGTATAGCAATCATGCTGCATTATATTTAAAGTATATTTAAAGAGCATACTGTATTCCTTATATTATGTTATGAATGACCTATTGCTGGTCCTTCAAAGTCTGATTAAATGAATTGGTTCAATGTTGTGCCTCCTTTGTTTTAACAGTTTTGCAGCAAATCCGGCAGTGGAACATATCAGAGTCCTGGTCCTCGTATAACCAGCCGGCAGTGGAACATATCAGAGTCCTGGTCCTCGTATGACCAGCCGTGTGTGTACAGTAGACCAGCCCTGTTTGTAGACCAGCCCTGTGTGTACAGTAGGGCCTAGTTTGATCACAGTACAGTAGGGCCTAGTTTGATCACAGTACAGTAGGGCCTAGTTTGATCACAGTACAGTAGCAGCCACGCTCATTGTGCCAGAACTTCAACTAACTGTCTGACGGCTTTAATGAAGACAAATGAAAATCCCATTGAATGCAATTGTAAAACTTCAGACATGGCACTTAGGACAAGGCCACAGACAAACAAATCAACCTTAATGAACACTGATTCCATTTCAGTGACACCAGCCAACCACAAGAGACTCCTGGCGAGTTTATTGTCACAGCCTGATAAACTGTCCTGACAATATACGCTGTGATATAGACCAGCCAATCAGGCGTTATCTCAGCATACCGTAAAATCAACCTAACAATGCATATGTTTTTGTTTGTTCCAAGCTAAATTCAAGCTGATTTGACTTGGCAGACGACGTGACATTGGAGGTGGTTGACAGCTTATGTAATACGATGCTTTGTGTGGAGGTCACATGGGAGACTCCAAATGCACAGCATTCGCTTCTAGCTGTGTTAAGCTCCACGTTATTAGGTCGTCAAGGGTCTATGTGTGTTGTGATGGCGGATTTGTCTTTGGCAGGAAATCAAGGATGACTGATGATGTGAAAAACAGTGCTGGGTCGAAAGTCTTCACTGTCTTCTTCCCTCCGTGTCTTGCAACACAACACGAGGACAGTAAAACAGACATGATTTAAAGCACAAAAATATTGACATTGTGCAGAAAAAAATGCATATCCTGTTATTTGCATTTTGTCAGTGTCTGTTTTGGTCAAGATAAATGTTTGTTTGATTCACCTTTATACAGCTGTTTTAGGTTGAAGTAAGCAAACATGTAGGCAGTTTAATAAACTGTATATGCGTATACATCATTGTTTAAGTCCCATGCCAAGTCGGTATACTTTCAAGTGTAGTGGTAGGAATGTTTACTTGACCTGAGAGGAATAAGGACATCCTTAACTGTAAATATCGGAAAGGGAAGTGTCCTTGACTCGCTCCCTGGTGGGGCGGTTAGCCTGTTCAGCCTTCCCTTCCTTATTCAGCAAGTGACCCTGTGACCTCCAGTGACAGGGGCGTTGTTAGACATAAAGCCAGACTGGGGCACAGGCCCCTATACAGATCCTTTATTTTCTTCCAATCATGCTGTGTAGCACCTCTCTAGTTTGGTGGATTTGTAATGAGAGGTGGCTAACCTGAGTTCGTTAGTAATTGTTACTAACTTAAACCAATTTAACATATGAAAAAAACAATACAACCAACTGTTAAACAAAAACAGGAAAGATTTAATTCAGACAAAAAAATCAGTTCTTCAGTTATTGGTTCACATTTACATGACATCGTAATGCACATTGACAAACAATACAAACTAGCCGGCAATGCTAACTACACGAATACCTTAATTCAGTACAGTTCTACGGTGCAGGCCTGAGTGTAGCTTGTGTGCGTTGTAGCCGTCAACAAAATGGCTGTTTCGCCAGGATGGCACAAAATAACAATGAGCTGGTACCTCGGGTCAGCAGTGCGGTAGCCACACGCACTGCGGCAGAAGGGCGGCAGCAGGTGGAAGAGAGACCGACCAAATACTCTCGTGGAAGACTGAGGACGACAACAATCCTGACCTCCACCGGCTCCAAACTGGCACTCCTGTAGCTAGCCTGGCGACAAAGCCCGTGCGTAATCCGAAACCGCCAACAGCCAAACTCCTCTTTCTTGGTTATTGTCGTTGGTTGAGATATTCACCCAACCATATGAACAAAACACCACTAAGGATAATATTTAATCTTAACTCTTGGTATTTTACAGTATGCTACAATTATCGTCTCCCTTCAACTCTTCCGCTCGCTCTCGCTTCCACTACTCCATCTTCCCGCGTTACCCTGCCCTTTTTCCTCAAACCAGATTGGCTCAACATCATAATCAAAATTAAAGCAACAACATAGATTCACAAAACATTCATCTTACTCTCTTCATATTTGTAACCGGTACATTTTAACATGTGTTTTTTAAACAACAGATATACATTTCCAAATGCTGTATTCAGTAAAACATGAACAATATGCATTCCTCATCAAATCAAAATCATACTCTCAAACCTTAAAGTCTATTTATTAAACTTTTAACCCTTAGTCTATTTATTAAACTATGAACTTAAGTATTATGTATTCAAACTTTTATATTTATGTAATAGGATTGTTTAAACAGAAATGTTTACCACCCGGGCTACACTGTGCACAATGCAGTACTAGGCTATAAAAACTCCCCTTGCTTAACCCACTATACAACAGTTTAGGGACGCAAGTTTGATATGAGTTTTGGCAAGGACATCAATAGTTAATGGGAGCGCGCAATTTTTTTTCGCATTCATTTGAGCGCAAATACTGTTTTTTGAGCTTCATGTTATCCTGTTTTTATGTTGTTGTCAAAATAAGATGATCAGTAGGCCTATCATATAGAAACTTTCTTTAGTTTTGTAATGTTTTCTTAGCCTATCAATTCTGTCTTGTGTGCCGAGTCCGACACCTGGACTTCTGTGTGCGTGCTGCAGTGGCTATTCGGAAAGCTCACAAGACTGACATGGAATTCTGCGGGCATCGGTTTGTGTTTTCAATTCAACTGCTTTGATTTTACAAGCCTTGATTAGGATACTGCGTTAACATTTTACCGGGATTCTCAATCTAAATGAATGCACTGACTAATAAAGTAAATAGTTAAAACTCAAACTTTAGATTTTACTGGGGCACAGCAGATTGATACAGGGGCATGTGCCCCAGTAGAAAGGGTGTAACGACGCCCCTGTCTGGATGACCTCCTCCAGAGAAGAGGCCCACTTCTCACCTCTCAACTCTTTATTTGTTGTTTTTACACATGTAGTCATGGTCACACGGTGTTACAACAGTTTCCCACAGATTATCACCTACATCCTACCTAAACCCTCAAAGAAGGCAAGAAAAATATCTAAAAACCATTGAACCTGTTAGAATGAACAAAACAGGCACTGATTTGGAATACCTCAACAAGGTATTGAAATACGTTGCGAAGGAATCTGCCTAACCACGATTGGTTTGAAATAATCTCCTCTGCAGTTTGGTCGGGTCTATTGTCGGTATAGTAATTAGCATGGCATCCTTAGTGTCTCCATGAGTTTTCTTCTTCAAGGTGCTATAATGCAGGCCTCACAGTTATGTGTTTAGGGGTGATATCTAAGACCTCTCTCCATGTGTTCAGGGGTGAGATCTAAGACCTCTCTCCATGTGTTCAGGGGTGAGATATAAGACCTCTCTCCATGTGTTCAGGGGTGAGATCTAAGACCACTCTCCATGTGTTCAGGGGTGAGATCTAAGACCTCTCTCCATGTGTTCAGGGGTGAGATCTAAGACCTCTCTCCATGTGTTCAGGGGTGAGATCTAAGACCTCTCTCCATGTGTTCAGGGGTGAGATCTAAGACCACTCTCCATGTGTTCAGGGGTGAGATCTAAGACCTCTCTCCATGTGTTCAGGGGTGAGATCTAAGACCTCTCTCCATGTGTTCAGGGGTGAGATCTAAGACCTCTCTCCATGTGTTCAGGGGTGAGATCTAAGACCTCTCTCCATGTGTTCAGGGGTGAGATCTAAGACCTCTCTCCATGTGTTCAGGGGTGAGATCTAAGACCTCTCTCCATGTGGTGCACTGTTTGTCATATTTGCTGAAAACATCTTGTTTTTAGACACGAATGACTTGAAAATATCTTTTCAGTTATATCTTAGCTGAAACAAGCTTTTTTGACGTCTTAAGGTTTTTAACTTGCTGTTATTTGCTAAAGACTGTTTCCGCTTTATTGCTTTTAAAATATATATCTTGGAAGGCCTTAATATCCCGTCTTATTTCAAGAAATCTTACAAAGTGAATGTTCACATGTTTCATTGGCAGACTTATTACAAGCACAAATCAAATCATTGATTTTCTTTTGAATTTGTATTTTTTCCCAGTGGAGTCCCACTTGGTCTGACCCATTCTCACAAAAAGAAAAGGTTGTTGTCTCAAAAGAAAATCAATGCAATGATTCTTGCTTGTAATAAAGTGCGGTCACACCAAGCTGGGGGTCACACCAAGCTGGGCTGAGGTCTGGGTGCTGGGGGTCACACCAAGCTGGGCTGGTGTCTGGGTGCTGGGGGTCACACCAAGCTGGGCTGGTGTCTGGGTGCTGGGGGTCACACCAAGCTGGGCTGGTGTCTGGGTGCTGGGGGTCACACCAAGCTGGGCTGGTGTCTGGGTGCTGGGGGTCACACCAAGCTGGGCTGGTGTCTGGGTGCTGGGGGTCACACCAAGCTGGGCTGGTGTCTGGGTGCTGGGGGTCACACCAAGCTGGGCTGGTGTCTGGGTGCAGGGCGCTGGGGGTGTAAAGTTCAACACTCACACTGAGGCCACGGTGGCATGAGAGAGGTAACACAGGAAAGGGGCTCTTGTGGCAGGAAGAAATCCACCGTGTGAACAGACTTAGATATTCAACAGCTGGCCTGTTTCATTCCCAGGTGTGTGCAAACCCTTAAGCTTTCCAGGAGGCCATGTTACGGTCACTGTGAACTCATGAAGCATCCCAAATAACTCTTTAAATGTCAGTACCTTATTTGATCACATAAACATGTCTATAACTGCTTCACTCCCATGGAACTGTCAACCATTGAATACATTAAAAGATTAGTTAAATCCTGAAATATTACGACCAGTGTTGGGCATCATTCATTACAGTAATAGTGTGAAAAGTGTCACTGTATCAAGTCAAGTCAAGTCTTTTATTTGTCAGGTACACAGAACAACACAAGGTCAGACTGGGCACTTAAATTCTTAAGACAAGACAACGCAAGCACCTGGTATAACATACCATAACATATAAGTACACAAAACATAATTTACATCTATGCAAGCTTAAATAAGTGAAACTTCCTAAATATACAGATAAGAATAAATAATACACTATAGTAACCGTAAATGCACATACAACCTATTAAAACCATATAACCTATTCTAACCTAGTGGAGTACAGTATGAAGTAACATACAGTGACAGTTCTGTTCAAATGTGATGAATGTAATTAGAGTAACTGATTAAGAACTTGTTTTCTGTTCCTGTCAATATGTGAAAGCAGCATTGTCCCGACCCCTACACTAATTACACCCGACAGCTTCTTCAGCTGCCTTAATGACATGTTCAGTCTTCCGCATAACTGTCTTGTGTATGAGAAAGCAGAACCTGTGAGTCAGTATGCAAGCTTACACTTCATGAGGAAAAGTAATTAACTTTGCGTCTTGGCCACATTCTCCCAGAGAGTGCATCGCAGAGAATGTACAGTCGTGGCCATACGTTCTAGCAATGACAAATGTTATGTTTTGCAAAGTTTGCTGTTTCAGTATTTGAGGAAAATGTTTTCACATGTTTTTACTGTACTGGAATACAATAAGGCACATTTCATATTTTCATAAGCTTTTTGGGGGCCAAAATGTCTAATATGCAAATAGTCCCCTTTTTTACAGCAGCCAATCTGCCCTTAAAATCCAATCAGAATGATAGAGTGATTTCACCTGGCTAAAACTAGTTCACACTTTCCCCTGTGCTGATGATATGTCTTACTGACATTATGTTAGCAGTCATTTTATGCCAAGGCCCAGCAAGCTTTGTAAACACAAAATGTATGTCGCTCCCAATACCTTTGGCCAGGGCTGTACACATGTAAACTAAGGCAAATGATGAACTCAGACAAACTTAAAGAACAGCTGGATTTTACTACAATGATAGAATACCGTTTTGGTCAGACCATAAAGTTGTCATCTAAGTTGACCTAGTTGTGAGTATTTTACTGTTGATTGTTCTTCTACAGGTACAGTCCTGCACTTTTGTGGTTCATGTTGTTTAATTTGTAACTTGTATAACTGCATGCTCTTATGGGTCTTCCCTTTGGCACTTGTTTAGCTTTTCACAATGTATGCTTCATGTTTTGGCTACTTGCAATGTTTGGGACTATCACGTTGTTATGATCAGTGACCTATGCTCTTTTGTAAGCTCTCTCTTGGAAGTCACTTTGGATAAAAGTGTCTGCTAAATGAATAAATGTAAATGTAAATGTAAATGTAGTTGGATTGACTTGGATCAATTCAAAGTGTACAAAAAAAAACTAATTGTAATCCCAGTTTGATTTAAATTAAAATCTATTTAATCAGAACCTGAAGAGGGTGTCAGGTGGTGTGGGGACTGAGAGATACAGAATGTGCTTCTGGAGCAATTTTTTTTTTCTCATGTTAAAAACAAAGCCCTGTATAATGACATTTTAAATGTATTGTTGCTAACACTGGAACAGAACTGTTTTCTCATGGTGAATAGTCACGGTAATTCAGCTAGGATCACAAGGCAAATCACAAACGCATGTGCTTCTGTAAACAAGTGCTACAGAGAGAACACTTTTTACCCCCGTTTGGTAAAACATGTTGTCCTAGTTTGTCCCCAGGGTTTATTAACCTGAATTATCCAGTTTCTGCTCTAGCTCACCTATACGGTTGATTGATTTGAATTTGACCCAGTCAATTGTATTGAATTGTAGATTGTTAATTTGCCTTCTAATGTACATATTGTATAGTGTATTATCACACCAACATATCATATGTGTCTGGAAACTAAATGATAAAGTGGTGTCAGAAAATCATTCCGAATGTTTATTCTTCGGTGTAATGAGTTTTTCCTTCTGACAGCATAGGACATTGTAAATGTCTTTATAATTATGCCTTTAACCATAAAGGGCAAATCTCTTGGATTTAGGAAAGTGAAAATAAAATGAACATAGGAAATCAGGCAGTTGCAGTCGTGCATGATTGTTGTTTACTGGTATAAAAATAAAGTAAAACAAAGAATCACGAACATGTCGTTACAAAACCAGTCAGATGTCCGTACTTCAGAAGAAACTGAAACTGTCTAGATGATGAGGAAGCTTTGTCAACATCAAATCATCAATCAGTGGTAGCTGATTTAAACTGTTGTATTCTATTTTAGTTAATCCTATTTGTATTGCTTTCCTACAGGTACACCTGCACTTAGAGATTAATGTTGTGTAATTTTAACTTGTTTAACTACATGCTCTTATGGTTTCTTCCCTTTAGCACTATTTTTTGGTTGTTCACAATATGTACTTCTTGTTTTTGACTACCCGCAATGCTGTGGGGATATCTTGTTGTTATTATCAGTGACCTATGCACTTTGTAAAGCTCTCTCTTGGAAGTCGCTTTGGATAAAAGCGTCTGCTAAATGAATAAATGTAAATGTAAATGTAAACATCACGTTTGTGTCACATCACGTTTGTGTTACATCACGTTTGTGTCACATCACGTTTGTGTTACATCACGTTTGTGTTACATCACGTTTGTGTTACATCACGTTTGTGTCACATCACGTTTGTGTCACATCACGTTTGTGTCACATCACGTTTCTCTCTGGATATGTCGGCTGAAGTCTCCACTCACAGGTTTGGTTCAGTAAGAACTTGCTAACTGCCTTGAAATTGACCTGTTGTGTGCTTGCACCATGACACCATTGCACCAACGTCTTAAAACTCTGTTGGGAAGACAACGTCCACGAACTTGCTTTCGTCACTTCGATCTCCCTTCGTTCCCTAAATAGGAAGACACAAACAACATAAAGATGGACCAACTGAAGGAACAGCGTATACTTGGTCTGTCAGCTTGGTTGAGGAATCAGATTAGTTTTTTGCAAGTTGTGAGCTGCCACATAGTATGACTGTAAGATCTTCTAACTATAATCCAGGAATCTATGTGTCTGTGGCTGGATTATGACAAAAACTGGGTTCTGTATGATGTTACAGGTCGGCAGATATCTGGATCGGTACCTAAGGACGTACAGTCACAGTATATCAACTGTAAATGTAATTGTTCAAAAAGTATATTATATAGTATGTCATTTCTTTGCGTATGCCCTTGAAACAATTCAACTTGCCAAACCAAACCAAACCAAACCAAACAACCAATCTTTTTCCTGAAATTTCACAAGTACTGAAGCTAGTGCTACTATATCGTAGCATCATTGCTTTAAACATTACAGGACTTAATTGTCCAAACGAGGAAAAAAGGTAGCTCTTTCCTTTGTGTGTGTGTCTGTGTGTGTGTGTGTCTGTGTGTGTGTGTGTGTGTGTGTCTGTGTGTGTGTGTCTGTATGTGTGTGTGTTCTTCCGGTCAAAGACAGACCTCTCAGACAAGCTAACCCATTTCAAACCATGTGAATAATGTCAAGCCCTCTGCATGTATTCACAGTGTCAACATGGTGTGGCCTAATGTGTTTGTACAGGATGCACCAATGAACAAAAAAGGTACACTATGAATCCCTTTAAAATCAAAGGCGTTCATTAGTTGTTTTCTATTTATAACTCTTTTCTATCATGTAACAGTTGACGTGGGACACCACATTATAATTGCCTAGACTGTGATAATGTTGACTGAAGCAAGCGAGAGAGAAAGAGAGAGTGTGTGAGAGAGAGGGAAAGAGCGTGTGTGAGAGATGTGTTGAGGCCGTCAGCGTTTATTTCATACAACATGTCTGTAGGTTGAAAAGACGTCTGGGGGGCCCCCAGTGTCTGCTGGATTAATCTGTCCCACATGGACTGAAGCCTCACCACAGACCCTCACTACAGACCCTCACTACAGACCCTCACTACAGACCCTCACCACAGACCCTCACCACAGAGCCTCACTACAGACCCTCACTACAGACCCTTACTACAGACCCTCACCACAGACCCTCACCACAGACCCTCACTACAGACCCTCACTACGGACCCTCACCACAGACCCTCACTACAGACCCTCACTACAGACCCTCAGACCCTCACCACAGACCCTCACTACAGACCCTCACCACAGACCCTCACTACAGACCCTCACTACAGACCCACAGACCCTCACTACAGACCCTCACTACAGACCCTCACCACAGACCCTCACTACAGACCCTCACCACAGACCCTCAAACCCTCACCACAGACCCTCACTACAGATACTCACTACAGACCCTCACCACAGACCCTCACTACAGACCCTCACTACAGACCCTCACCACAGACCCTCACCATAGAGCCTCACCACAGACCCTCACTACAGACCCTCACCACAGACCCTCACTACAGACCCTCACTACAGACCCTCACCACAGACCCTCACTACAGACCCTCACTACAGACCCTCACCACAGACCCTCACCATAGAGCCTCACCACAGACCCTCACTACAGACCCTCACTACAGACCCTCACTACAGACCCTCACCACAGACCCTCACCATAGAGCCTCACCACAGACCCTCACTACAGACCCTCACTACAGACCCTCACCACAGAGCCTCACCACAGACCCTCACTAAAGACCCTCACTACAGACCCTCACTACAGACCCTCACTACAGAGCCCTGGATTTGAATCTGGACCCAGGCCATTTGCCACGTCTTCCCTTCTCTCTCCTCCCTGCTTTTCCTGTTCACTTTGAACCTTGTACTATCTGATAAAGCATGACAATGCCAAACATATATATTTAAGGTTCAAAAGAAGTCAGTCAATTGTTTTGAATTATAAGGACAAAAGCGGAATATTGTTTTTGCCAAAGTTGAATGTCCAGACTGTTTTGGATGCTGGTAAATGTAAATGATTTGTATAAAAGCATTTCCAGAACTCAATGTGCCTGCATTGGGTTGTAAATGTGACTAAACACATGATGTTCTCCAGATGAAATGAAACATAAAAGAAGAGCTTGTTTAGACATTCTGAGTTGGACACGAGGTAAAAAAAACAGTGGAGATTAGTTATTCACATGAGTTAATTTAGGAATAGTATATTTAATTAATATACTGTAGATCATATTAACTTAGGCATAATATTTCAATTCCTATCCATGTTTAACAATTACATAATCAGCATGATCTGTTAGAGAGTTTCTAGCCATCCCAAAGAATGTCCTTAACTAAGGAGAAATACAAAAGAAATAATCAGAATTGTCCATGCTCACCTGTTTATCCATTAACGCACTGTTCAAGCACACTTGTGTTTCGGTGGAGGCCAGCCTCGAGGGGCCCGGCCGTGCGGGGGCCGGCCATGAGGGGGCCGGCCGTGTGGGGGCTGGCCATGAGGGGCCCGGCCGTGCGGGGGCTGGCCATGAGGGGGCCGGCCGTGTGGGGGCCGGCCGTGAGGGGCCCGGCCGTGCGGGGGCTGGCCATGAGGGGGCCGGCCGTGAGGGGGCCGGCCGTGAGGGGGCCGGGCGTGAGGGGGCCGGCCGTGAGGGGGCTGGCCATGAGGGGCCCGGCCGTGAGGGGGCTGGCCATGAGGGGGCCGGCCGTGTGGGGGCCGGCCGTGAGGGGGCCGGCCGTGAGGGGGCCGGCCGTGAGGGGGCCGGCCGTGAGGGGGCCGGCCGTGAGGGGGCCGGGCGTGAGGGGGCCGGCCGTGAGGGGGCTGGTGTTGTGATTCTTCTGCACTTTTCAGGGGTTTGAGAAATCCCTTTAGTGCTGACCTCTCTGCTTTTTTGGTTAATTTACGACAAAAAAGGGCTCCTTCCCCACAGGGATCTGTCATTCAGATTTCCGAGATCCGATGCTTCCAAGACCTTGGGCTTTCATGGAAATTTAGGACATGCCAAAAATAATAACAAATTAATATTTTCATGTCAAACAAGGCAGGTACGAATTACAAAAGGATAGATACCAGACTACCTCTGGAAACTGCTACCGCTTATTAGAATATTTCTAAACTGTGATCTGCCCCTGTTTCCTGGCTGTGCTTGTTTTAAGGATTACACAAAGTGAAAACAGGATAAGAAGATTTTTTGTTCTATCATAGATTTCCAGGGGTATTTTCAACAGACTTCAACAGACTTCATGTCCAGATAGCCTATCACTAGTAACTCATAAAGACGCAAAGAATAGCAGCTAGAGGATTGGAAGAGACAGATCACAGGTGATCAGATCATAGATAAGATACCTGTCCAACATTGTAAGAAATACCTCAACAACAAAGAAATCCAAAGAGCTGCAAAATTGTTTAATAACTGTGAACTGGTTTTGAATTTATATTTTCCATAATCTCAATGATGATTTTAGAAACATTGGGACCATTTTAAACCTCAAACTAGGTTCTATGTCATACTGTAAAACAATGCATCGAGTTTTCTAGTATTTGCATTGAAGTATTATATTAAGTCCATTGTACATGGTTGTCACACACACACACACAGGTTTGTAATGCAGTTTTTTCGGGGACTCAAAATTCAGTCTCATTCAAAATCCTAACCCATAACCTTAACATTGACCGAACCCTTACCGTAACCCCAAAACCTAACCTGAACTGGGAAAAGAGTAAAAACAAACTGTTCAAATGGTTTCTGTCCACAGAGTAAATCCTCTAGCAGGTCATTTGAAGTTGAGTGAAGGGCTCTGGAACATTCCACTCTCCCTGCACACTGGGATCTCCCAGGAGTCGATGCATCAAGCGGGCAACAGATTGAGGTCCTCGATTACTCACCCCAAACTACATTAACTTGTTATGATTGATTTTTTCTTCAGCTTGAGGGCATTGTTCAGCCGTCACCATCGGTATCACAGTCATTTCATGCCATAGAACGGTCCCCTTAGAAGGTAAACACTCCCATTCCCAGCAGTACAGCACGTGTTGCCCCATCCCTCCGGTTAACCATGTTCATATTGGTTAATAACACAACAGGGAGTAAAACCATTCGTTTTTGTGGCATAAGGCAGAGGAGATCCAACGAAGACGACCATCAAAATTGTACTCTAATGTCTTTTTGCTCAACGAGGGGGTTTGGATGAAGAAATATTGCTTGAAGTTTTAGTTTGACAGAGATATTAAAACACCCTCAGGTCAATGACACATGCTGGCTTTGCCTCACTGGCCTTTATTAAATCACTTCTGCTGGAAGTGCTGGAGGGTAATTATTTTGCAGCTGCCTTGAAGCTGTGATACTGTTGGATTATTAAACTTGTTTCATATAAAATGAGCATACCCTCCCCTTCTGATTGTGTCAAAGCTGTCTTTCTGTCCAAATCTAAACCATTCAAACAAGTAAGATAACATTTTCCGACCATATTCTACTATGAACTCACATCCTAATGAATGGAATTCGAATTCATGATTTTTGTCAGACAGATGACCAGTCTTTGTCTGAGAAACATCCAGATGTGCAACATGTCTTTCTCCTGTCACTGTAGCCTCTCTCAGAGGTGACATTCAGGATGTAGGAGGCAAAGACTCGCCTGCTGCGATTACCTGGCCGTCTGAAGTAGAAGGTCTTATGTACGATTTTGCTGGTGGGTGCGTTGCAGTACAAATACTAACAAAGAGAACTGAAATGAAACAATATGTATGACTAATTTCACCACAAGGAAACTGTTAACAATGTCAAAAAAAAGGATACCTAACCAAACGATATCTTAAAAAATCACAAGTAGCACCTGTTCCCAGCCAAGTGTTTACAACAAGTCTAGGCTGCGTTTACGTGATGAAGCATAACCCCATGGACAGCTGACCTGTCCCAATGTCCCTGCCCGTTCAACCAAAACACAACACTCTCGGTCTACTGCGTGTACTGTAGGTCAAATTACAATAACAAGTGCTTACAAGAATAGAAGTTAACATCAAAACATACTTGATGACAACCACTAGAACAAATACTGCGGTAGGAAAAAGATAGGACTTATCGACAGAACACCAAAACAGGTGTGCGCATGATGATGGATGGGAACGGCCAGTCGCGGACGGACATCGAACGCATCGAGAGTGAGGAGACAGACGGAACGACAAAAGACATCCAGGAAACACAAACACGGGCCAGTTTCTGTCATGCATTCTTATTCTTTCCTGTTCTTTCCTTTCGTTTTCTGCATATTGACACTCGCTACTGTCATTCAGGTACAGTCAGGTAAAATCCCTTTCCTTTTTAATATGAATGCTTTTTCATTGTGTAGCCATAACTATGCTAGATGATTAGGCTTAATACATGTTTTTAAAATCGTTTTCAAGTTAGTTTACAGAATGCAATGTTGTTATTTTCTGTTGTATAGTTCTCATATGATTGTGGCACAGTTGTATAGATTTCCTGCTGCCTGGTCAGGTGACATGTCACCTT
Source organism: Hypomesus transpacificus (assembly GCF_021917145.1). Classification (NCBI taxonomy): domain Eukaryota; kingdom Metazoa; phylum Chordata; class Actinopteri; order Osmeriformes; family Osmeridae; genus Hypomesus; species Hypomesus transpacificus. The sequence goes on from NC_061073.1 coordinate 10,773,827, forward strand.
CTCTTCTAATCAATAGTTAGATTGACATTTCATTTATTTAGCAGACGCTTTTATCCAAAACAACATACAAATAGCGCATGTAGAAAGTACAGCAGCAGATCAAGGATCAGAAGTGTGGAGTTCTAACAGTATTTTGATTGGTCAGAGAGTCAAGGAACGGCCTGTATAGAGGAGACACAGTGCAAACTAACCACAGATTATTGTTACCTGCTGTTTATCACCAGATAGTGGAACCTAACATGTGGACGACTGATGTTGGGGGTAGTGATGAGGGGCAACAGTGCATGACTCCTGTCCTACCTGCACACAGCCCTCCCCCTGCCCCTCCCCCTCTCAGAGAGGGTGAGGTCTACCACGTCTTCATCAGCTACAGCAGCATCGACGGGCTCTGGACCCAGAGCCTGATCGTCAGGCTGCGGGGCTGAAGGTCTGCAACTCCAGCCGAGACTTCACCCCGGGCCGCGCCGTGCTGGAGAACATGTCTGACTGCATCCAGGGCAGCCAGAAGGTGGTCCTGGTCCTGAGCCAGGAGTTTGTGAGGAGCCGCTGGTGTCTCCGGGAGGCTAACATGTCTCTGTTTCGAGAGTGCTCGGAGCGTAAGCCGGTGCTGCCTGTTCTGTTCCAGCCAGGGGTTGTCGTTCCCCTGCACCTCCGCCACCTGACCTACCTCGAGGCCTGGGACCCAGACTTCCTGGGTAAGGTGCTGAACGTGCTCTGCACCCCCAACCGGCTGCTCCGGGGGACAGGGCTGGTCCCCAACCAGCCCCCCTCCTTCTATAACGGGAAGGCCCTGCAGCCTCTGGTTGCTGTCAACGAGGAAGGCCTTCACAGTTGGGAGGCCGGTGTGTTCAGCGTCATGGATGTGCCTGACCAGCTGTGCTTGGTTGTTGAGGACCAGGAAAAATACAAGGAGGCCATCAGGATCATAAACAACGTTTCACAGACTAAAGTGTGGCTGCGGCCTTACTGGCTCAGGCTACTCATGTACTTTTTAGGAGTTTTGAATTTTTTTTTGCTATATGCCCTGGTCAGTTTTACTTCCTCGTTTTGCCCAGAGTTGATACCCAAATATCTATTTTTGTATTTTTTGGGTGTTCCTTTGGGTTTGACCATTCAACTCTGTCTGTGGAAAAGCGATGATAACAAATATATCATAGGTGAGATGCAGAGAGCTGTAGGGAAAGCGAATACACTCCTATCAGGAGAGAAGATTCTAATGGGCTGCCAGTCCAACACCAAACTCCACGTCGTGTACACATCCACGTCATTGGAAGGTTGCAGGCGAGAGTTTTCCGACACGTTTCCGTCGCGACCCTGTGCTGCTGAGATGTTCCAGCGGGCTCTTCTCTACTTCTCCTCAGGGTACGCCTGCTGTCTGTCCAGGAGACACTTCCCCTTCTCCTCAGGGTACGCCTGCTGTCTGTCCAGGAGACACTTCCCCTTCTCCTCAGGGTACGCCTGCTGTCTGTCCAGGAGACACTTCCCCTTCTCCTCAGGGTACGCCTGCTGTCTGTCCAGGAGACACTTCCCCTTCTCCTCAGGGTACGCCTGCTGTCTGTCCAGGAGACACTTCCCCTTCTCCTCAGGGTACGCCTGCTGTCTGTCCAGGAGACACTTCCCCTTCTCCTCAGGGTACGCCTGCTGTCTGTCCAGGAGACACTTCCCCTTCTCCCCTGCCAGCTCCCTCAGCCACCTGGAGGGACGAGGGTGCTTCTGTCACTACGTGTCCCAGCAGCTGAGCACAGGACAGTGGTCTTGAAACGGCCCTCACAGGAGGGCACACTGGTGGCTCACCAGGTTGAACCCTAACCCCGTTCTTTGCACGTGTGCACGTCCTCCCCTTTCCTTCTCTCTCTTTCTCTCTCTCTCTCTCTCTCTCTCTCTCTCTCTCTCTCTCTCTCTCTCTCTCTCTCTCTCTCTCTCTCTCTCTTTCTCTCGCTCTCTCTCTTTCTTTCTCTCTCTCTCTCTCTCTCTCTCTCTCTCTCTCTCTCTCTCTCTCGCTCTCTCTCTCTCTCTCTCTCTCTCTCTCTCTCTCTCTCTCTCTCTCTCTCTCTCTCGCTCTCTCTCTCTCTCTCATTTTCTGAAACTATAAATCATAATCTGTGTTTATGGTAGAAATGGTGGAATTTATTGGAACGTACATCAAATGTGTTCAAGGGAACGCTTTGGAATTTTCCTAAAATAACCTGTCATTTTTAATCGAGGCGTTTCCTCATTTGAGTTTATTTCTATTGGTTGTTGAGATACCATGTGACCCAAGAAGTAAAGCTTGACAGGAAGCAACAGAAATGTTAGAAATGCTAGTTATGTGGAGAAACTTGTTTGTGGTCTCAGTAAAAGCGGTTGAAAGAATAGTGTGAATCTTCAGAATCATTTTGTCTTGATGCAGAGAAGTTTTATATTTTTCTAATAAATAAATCCACCCGTTGAGTTTTCACGCGTGCATTTGTCAAGTCCACCACAACTGCCAGTGACAGGTTGCCATGACAGCCCCTGTTAATAGATTTTAGTTAGTTGTGAATCTAACTCACGTGTTAGTGACATGAGGGCTGTTGGAGCTTGCAGACTGGATGAAGAGAAGGTGTGACATCACAGGACATGGACCGCACATCTTGCATAACACGTAAATGTGGGACAAGTGGTAGAAAATGTCCTTATCTGCTGTTCTTTAGACAAATGCTGTTGACTTTTCCCATTGTTGAGTTTTATCTGAAATGAAGCGTTACTTCAAATCTGTGGCCCATCAGATCCCATACCCAAGGATCAATATTTACTGTCTTTACAGCATTCAGTAAAGAGATTCAGGATATGAAACAGAGATGTGACACAGTCCCTGAAAGGGTGCACAACCTCTGGGCCTGGCAAACAGGCAAACAGAGACCAGTTCAGACGAACTGCAGACCTGTACAGGCTTCAGCGGGGTGAAGACTGGGCCAGTGAACGAACACTCGTTCTAATTGAGGAGCATTTTTTTTTGATTGCGAGAACAGTCATTTATCCTGAGACGCTTTCAAACTGTTAGGGAAAGAGGTGAGACTGTACCTTCTGTTTAATCATCCGGAACACTGTTTTATCAACAGATCATTTTCAGACTGTACAGCACTTAGTTGTGTGTGATGTTCTTCATTACTCTGACACCTGTTCGTTCAGACCACAAGCTAGAAAACCCAAACATGTGAGACCTGTGATTTGAGTAAGTACAGGTAGTGACAAGAGCAGATGTTTGAGTACATTAACCTGCCAGCATGGAATCCTGAATGTTCTGGAATAGGTGTACGTTTGGTGTGCACACAATAGCATAAAACACAAGCATGTTGTAGTAGATTATCAAAAGGATTATTAAGGTCCTGCCTCGTCTGTATTCAGTGACTTCAGATGAGGGAACCGATGTGGGAAGGGTCATGTGTATAACTGTTGGTTCATGATTCACCTCCCAGTTTGTGGTCATGCTAGATCAAGACCATAAATGAGCCTTTCCTGTAGATATGTTACGCACTACCCCCATACCCCATGACTGCTGATTTGATTTGATTTGATTTGATTGTATTACTGCACATTGCTCATTTGCATGTTATGTATTCCCTGTTTTAACCTTCTATTTTTACTGTGGTAGTGGACCACACTCCCCCTGTGACTATGCTTGTTTTATGTTGTTACTGTATTCCTGTTTTGTATGTTGTACAGACTATGGTGGCAAACCAGTTTCCCCATTGGGGATCAATAAAGTAAATCATCATCATCATCATCATCATCATCATCGTTAGGGAGGGGAAATTACACCGCCCTGCTCAAGGACCCCCACGGTCAGAAAAAGAGGTATCGAGTCGTGGGTGCGAGCCAGGGCACAGACACGATGTTAACGTTTCAAAAGGAGCATTTCTTTAGCCACGGTAAAGAAAGTGGTTGTGAGAAGGGGCTGGACGGGACCAAAGCAAATAAAGTAAAGTACAGCAAAGCTCAGCCCCTAACCTGTCCTAACTACCTAACAAACAACACTTACTAACTGGCGCTCTAGCAAGATGTCCTAACCACATCTAACCTAGTGTGTTTAGACAAGGAAGTTACCCTACAGGTCACACCGGGTGATGTGAGCCCAGGTCATGTAAGCCCAGGTCATGTGACCCCAGGTCATGTGAGCCCAGGTCATGTGAGCCCAGGTCATGTGAGCCCAGGTCAAGTGAGCCCAGGTCATGTGAGCCCGGGTCATGTGAGCCCAGGTCATGTGAGCCCAGGTCATGTGAGCCCGGGTCATGTGAGCCCAGGTGATGTGACACCAGGTGATGTGAGCCCAGGTGATGTGAGCCCAGGTGATGTGAGCCCAGGTCATGTGAGCCCAGGTCATGTGACACCGGGTCATGTGAGCCCAGGTCATGTGAGCCCAGGGCATATTGCCTAACACTCTAGGGGCTTCCCCTACTCAAGACAAAAGAAACTAAAGATTAACAATGATCATGGTTAACAATGATAATACAACACAGAACAATTGCAATAGGTCTATCAGGCTGTCAAAATATCACCAAACAAAACTCTCACTCAAAACCAACAAGACTAAGCACAAGGCACTCTTACACACAGAGAGAGAGAGAGAGACTCAACAAAACAAACAGTGGCACAGACATACATCTGAAGGGATGATGGGATGGGATGAGGAGAACAGGAACCAGCTGGACATGATCACGGGAGGAAGGAGTCAGGGATGACTGGCATGATAACAGGAGGGAGGAGTCAGGGATGACTGGCATGATAACAGGAGGGAGGAGTCAGGGATGACTGGCATGATAACAGGAGGGAGGAGTCAGGGATGACTGGCATGATAACAGGAGGGAGGAGTCAGGGATGACTGGCATGATAACAGGAGGGAGGAGTCAGGGATGACTGGCATGATAACAGGAGGGAGGAGTCAGGGATGACTGGCATGATAACGGGAGGGAGGAGTCAGGGATGACTGGCATGATAACGGGAGGGAGGAGTCAGGGATGACTGGCATGATAACAAGAGGGAGGAGTCAGGGATGACTGGCATGATAACGGGAGGGAGGAGTCAGGGATGACTGGCAATGACAGGAGGGAGGAGTCAGGGATGACTGGCATGATCACGGGAGGGAGGAGTCAGGGATGACTGGCATGATAAAGGGAGGGAGGAGTCAGGGATGACTGGCAATGACAGGAGGAAGGAGTCAGGGATGACTGGCATGATAACAGGAGGGAGGAGTCAGGGATGACTGGCATAATCACAGGAGGGAGGAGTCAGGGATGACTGGCATGATAACGGGAGGGAGGAGTCAGGGATGACTGGCAATGACAGGACGGAGGAGTCAGGGATGACTGGCAATGACAGGAGGGAGGAGTCAGGGATGACTGGCAATGACAGGAGGGAGGAGTCAGGGATGACTGGCAATGAGGGTTATTGGTGCCACCTGTACAAAAAAGACACAGAGCCAAAACACACACACCGAACACTTGACAGGACTGGGGGGACATAACAACATATCATACAGTATATGATGATAAAGCTCAAATTAGGAAGATTATTTGTGTCACTTCATCATGATAATTATCAATTAGAATTTCCCAAACATGTCACTGTAACCATGACAGCGTGACAGAATTGTGTGTAGCATCACGCTATTTAAATGCATGATTTTGATAATTAAATCTTAATGTAGAAATGTTCATTTATTTGTGGATTTATAAAAGAATATGGATTCCTTTCTGTATTTTTCATTGTTATGGGTGAGGGCATTCTGTTTAATCCAATGAAAAAATCAATAACAGTAAAGAAAGGAGTGAAAGTTATGCATTATGAACAGTCACTATAATCCCCTTCTTGATGCTGTGGGTCCCTCAGCGGCCTGCTGCTTACTGCTCTGTGTCACAGTCAGGCCTTAAATAATCACTGAGAATCAACTCCACCTGAATAGACATCCACTGGCTTGATACGGACGCTGTTCTGCATGACTGTCTGGAAACAGATCCTAATTTTGACTGATGATATGGTGGCATGGTGAAGCAAAGGATTTGAGTTTCTATCATTTTAAATCACCTTCCTGGGGGAAGACAGAACTGATAAGGTGCCAACACACACACACACACTCACACACACACACACACACACACAAACAAACACTATTGCAAACACACAGGCAGACATACATGGAGGATGTGCATGGTACATAATATCAGGGGTTTTAAAGGGAACCACATCTGAGGGTGTACAGAGTACAGACATCACAACCCCTAACCCTAACCCATAGAAAGCTGAACGGTGTCAGAACAGGGCCTTTCTTAACTCATTATCACCTTGGAATTGAGCCCTACTTCTCTCTCTCTCTCTCTCTCTCTCTCTCTCTCTCTCGCTCTGTCTCTCTGTCTCTCCCTCTCTCTCTCTTTCTCTCTCCCTCTCTCTATCTCTCTCTCTCTTTCTCCCCACCTCCACCATCTGTACAGTATGCCACTTGTTTGACAGAATCTCCTTTTTATTATAATAATAATATATATAATAATTATATATATAATTTCAGACTAATATTGATTTATTAGATGAGGTCTCAAAATGTGTTATCATGACAAGTTCTCCAGTCTGATGGTAGAATGACATGAGTTTCAGCTTATCTGTGTAGTACAGTCAGCGTACAGTGGAAACGTCTCACATGAACTCATTTCATGTAGGACTGATTCCGCAGGATGCAACAAGAACAAGAGAGCCCTCATAGAATATTTATTGGTGTGTTTTTACTGTAAATATTTACTTCCTTGGTCAGCATTAAGACACTGTGCAATTAACTTGTCTGCCCTTTGGTAATAATGCATGAAACCAGGAATGCTCATTACAGTAATTCACTCAATAACTGAACAAACCCTGTGTTGAATACCACAAGGACACATTCATGAGAAAACCAAGACCTCTGATCGCAAGCGAGCAGTCTAAACCCATTGCCATAAAAAATACATCTTTGTAATGAATGTATGTTTTAAAGAGTTGTGCCAGAAGCCAATCCAGGCCTTGACGCTCTATTCATCAAACACCCTCTGGGAATCCATTCAGTTACTCTGAGAACAAAGTTCACCCAGAACACTCTACGTTCAGCGCGGACAGCTGTACAGACATCCAGACGACGGAGGCTAGCATAGACCCCAGTCTCTTTGCTGAATTGATTTGACGTAATCCTGCAGTTCCCCAGCTCTCATTCTGCTCCTCTAGGTTGACCACCCCTGTATGGAAGTCCTGGAGCTGTCACCGTGACAACAGCGATAAGGTGATTTGTTTTAAAGAGCCACAGATCACCCGGTCCAAGTTAGGCAAGAACAGACGACTCTACTGGCAGCCGTCTAAAACAGTCTCTGATACATTAGTGTTTAGTTTATCATTAATCACCAGTATTCATAGAGGTGTGGATTTTGAAGGATTAGTGTGAGGACATTGAATGTCCATATCATTGATTTATTTTTATTATTGGGGTTTACGATGATGTAACAAATGTTCTGTACGTCTTTAATCAATTCTCAAAGTTTAAAAACAGCACTGGAACTCTAGCCTGGCTGCCAGCCCAATTTTTCCCCGCCACAAAAAAAATTGGGTCGGGAAGTTGGGTCTGGAGGGTCTCGTATTGGGGACCAACTACAGAAAACCAGAATCTGGGCGAACCAATGAAATTGCCAGGGCGGGCTTTATACGATGATGGACAGATGATCAACAGTAACGTAATCACCCACGACACAAAAGAGCGCTTAAGTTGAATTCGTTTTGAACAAACATGGCTACCGCTGGAGATCTGGGATGTTATGATTCTGCCATTGAGTCTGTTTTAGAAGACATCGACAGCGCATCAATTTTGAAAGAGGAACAGAGAGACGCAATCAAGGCATTTGTCAATGGAAAATATGTTTTTGCAGTCCTTCCTACGGGATTCGGTAAAACTTTAATTTATCAGCTGGCCCGATGGTCGCGAAAAAGATGGGACACAATGAAAACCCAGTGGCCATTGTGGTTTCTCCTTTTCTTTTGTGGAGTTGTAATCCTAAATGGAGAACTTGTTCGTATATGCATTGCCCTTTATTGTTTTGCTCAAAAAGGTTGACGTGTGAACAAGTACTCCCCCTACCCTTAGATGAATTTTACAACACAGGCAAAAATCGTTTGTATTCATTCTTCAAGCATACTTCAAGTCTGCTTGCAGTTTAGTCAGTAAAGATTTAGCTGCCTCTCAGTTTAGTTCTGTTGAGAACAACTATGAGGCGCTTGACATACGTCACATACTCTGTTGCTCTGATTGGTTGTAGATCTATCCAATTGAGCGAAGAAGCATTTGTTTTCCAGGCTCGTTTGAAACAGGCCCCGTAGTCAAAGCCCAACGGAGAGTTCTCAGACTCATATTCTGACTAGAATTATGAGTATGACAACGTCAGGCTACTGGAACTCAGCAGGGTTGATGTAAAGTGTTTTATTGGTTCTCAGGTAACAAAGATTCCCAATAGAACGTGAACTTGATCCCAGGATCAGACTGAAGTTTTCTCCGGACATTTCACTTTCATAGTCATCTCCTCATTGTATGGTAATATGGTACGATATTTGTTGGTTACATAGACATTAGGAATTCTTACCCAGTGGGTCCTAGTGGATTCAAATTCCAGGTACTTTCCTTCATAGACAATTCTCCCAGTTTAGGTCCTCTCTGACCTTGAACAGCCAGCTGCACTAGGCTCCTGGGCGTAAGGCTACAAATATGTCTCAGAAGTTATAGCTGAGCCTTCCTGGTTCTTTATGGAAGGATACACATATTTATTCTACCATTGTCGAGGGATCTCAATAATCAGTCAACAGCTTTGCATCTGGTTTCCAATAATATAGTTTATACTGATATGGTTTCCAGTAATATAGCATACACTAGAAAAGTGATTACAAGTCTCATTAAATCCATAATCATTACCCATCTTCACAATTACAGAGTGATGTTTTTTCCACAAGAAAAACCTTTATTGTCTGTCTGTGTTGATGTGCGATGCACAGTACTTTGTATCAGGAGCATTTATTGAGTGAAGTGTGTGCGTGTGTGTGTGCGTGTGTGTGCGAGTGTGTGTGCGTGTGTGTGTGTGTGTGTGTGAAGCGCAAAAATACCACACACGGGTGTGTGTGTGTGTGCGTGTGAGCATGAATGCAGAGAACAGCAACAGTGGCTGCATGATACCGTGGTCCCAACCAGGGTGGATCTGCAGTAACTTTGCAGTGTGAGGTCACAAGTTCAAGTGATGCAGTTCACGCTTCATTAAAATACCTCCTCCTTATCAACGGCCTTCCAGCCTGCCCCGCTTGGCCCTGGGAGGAGAGAACAGGCAGGAGAGAGGCGTGGAGAGGCTGGGCCAGGGCCAGGCCCTGGGAGGAGAGAACAGGCAGGAGAGAGGCGTGGAGAGGCTGGCAGCCAGGGCCTCGGGAGGCAGGGAGGGGATCACGTGAGAGGGGACAGTAGAGCCCCAGGGGATGGCACCAACTTCACGGTGCAAACGCCTATGAGATGGTAACTTATTCATGATTGGTGGCTGTAATCTGGCTGGCACACTACACATCATTGCCCAGTTCTCAACAGCACCACCAGAATGCATAAATACTACCTGGCGGAAATCGAATAAAATAAAGTTTGGCACATCGTTTTCAAAACATGGGCTCAGGTTAAGTGGTTCTGAAGTTGAAATGGAAATAGGTGTGTGACATTGAAAACGTTATTGGTTCAGGCTTTTAATTAAAAACTGGCGATGCTCAACGAAGTGAAGCGATTCTGCAGCAGCGCGGCGCTAAATTATCTGCTTATAGAAACGCTGTCCTCTGTGAAGCCCAACATTTCACTGAGTATTGGTGTAATCCCCTAATCCACTTCCACGTCAACAAACCCTGCAGAGGGAGAGACCAGCAGGAGGGAGAGACCAGCATCAGACACGTTGATGCGATCTCTTTAGACCATCTTTACGGCTGTCATTTTGGGGCCTTTTAAAACCTTAACACGCACTCAGCATGTAAACAGAACCACACATCATTCACACCATCAAGGATCGTACTGTAGAGTGCCCAGCTATCTTGTTCCTACCAGTCATGTAGAAATAACAGCATCCGTTAAAACGTTACGGTTCATTTAAAACTCCTGTGACCTGAGGTCTCATGGCCCCAGGGTTTTTTTTTAATGTAAAACCCAGAGCCCAAGTGTAATAATGTAGACACTACATTAGTGTCCCCTTAAAACAACGAGTTTGAGGTGTTCACTCATAGAATAGACCTCCATTTCCCTCTGTCTGAGACCTGGCAATGAAAACAATCCTGTGGGTTGGGAAAATAATCAACAGCGGCATTACACTAAACATGGCACCCTCCTTATCAACATTCTCCAACGAAATTCATAAATCTATCACCATACTCTGTCAAGCGGTGTGCCCACAACAAACCCTGCGACAGACTGACTGGCTGTGTTTACAGGGTCTAAGTCACGGTTGAAATCTGCCGCTGGCCCCTTACTACAGGAACGGCGCTGGATTCCACAAGCTGTTTTTGGAGGACCTCCTCAAGTGTGCAGTGACCTACTTTGGTATCAAACTGCCACCCTCTCAGATGAATCCCAGGCTTTCCATCCCAACCGCACAGACAGATGTTCTGCAGCCGTCCAGGAAACTCACTGTCATATTTTATTTGTCTGTTCGAAAAAGGTCAACCATAACGTTTTTTGTTGTTGCAGCGGTTTGTGTTTTTTTGAGGATGAGGAGATGAGGAGAGGATGAAGAGGATGTCAGGTGGCTGAGCAGTTAGGGAGTCGGGATAGTATTCAGAAGGTTGCTGGTTCGATTCCTGCCTGTGCCAAATTACATTGTGTCCTTGGGCAAGGCACTTCACCCTACTTTCCTCGGGGGAATGTCCCTGTACTTACTGTAAGTCGCTCTGGATAAGAGCGCCTGCTAAATCACTAAATGTAATGTAAATGGATGACAGTTGGGGGTTTAGCTCCGCCCCACCTAACATGATTTCGCTCACCCCCCCCCCCTCCCCGCCCCCGGCCCTCAAGAGCCGAATGTTTGGCCCGCGCTGACAGCTAACTCTATTAATGCTGCCAGTTTTAATGCAAACTACCCAGAAAGATCTGACTTTCACAAACCAAAAAATTCAAGCATGATAACATCATACAAGCACTCGGTTTTAACTATGCGTATAACATCATCGGCACAAGAGAGCGCAACATCTGCCTCGTTACACGTTTCTTGGAAGCTTGCAAGAGCTAAGAAGCAGTTCACCGATGCAGAGTTAATTAAACAATGTCCAATCGACAAGGATGGCTGCCGAAGTTTTAAACCAAGAGGAAAAAATCCCAATAAAGGTTGTTGAGCTGTTTAACAAGTGCCGCTGTCGGCTAACATGGAAACCAAGAGTCAAAGTTTTAGCGGAGGAGTGTTTTTCCAGTCATATCACCAATTTGAGGAAAACGGAAGCATTCTCATTAGCAATAGACTCGTCCTGTGACTGACCCGACATGGAACAGCTGTCTGTTGTGTTTGCTGGACTTTTGTTTGCTGACTGTTTGCACAGAATATGCTCCAGGGGCATTTCATAATGAAATCGTTGGTTTTAGACTTATTTTGTTTCAAGAGTGCTTTTTTTCTTCGCGTAACTCCCAACACCGCTACTAATATTGATACATTCATACAATAGTTATACAATCATAATAGAAGGAACATCTGTGCATTAAAATGACACAAAAACTAACATGTTGGCCCTTGGCTTGGCATGCCTGACCAAATTTGGCCCTTTTGGACATCTAATTGGGGAACCCTGGTCTAGCACATGAGAAGATAAATAAATATTCTGGGGATATCCACGTCCATTCTGATAAGCAAGATATAAACACACTCAAGACATTTTCAACCTCTTTCTTCCAGAGACAGACCCCCTGTCTGACACACACTTCACAAAACCCAAACAAGTTTAATTTTGTGTGAATGAGTCAGACTCAGACAAGCTCATAAGTGAATTGTGGAATTCGGAGTGAAAGAAAACAACAGTGTTTCTAGAAAAACTCTTGGGAATGCACTTGGATGACAGATCTGGCCTCAGACGTCTTGCGTGAGCGAACAATCCTGATGGTGATCCAACCATCTTCAAGCTCAGAGAAGAACACAGCAGGCCTTAATAATAATAATAATAAATAATAAAACTTTATTTCTGTAGATCCTTTACAATCTTGGCCTTGGTCCTGGGCAGACTGGCTCTCTGGAGTGTATCGTACAGAGCAGCACTCTGCAGACCAGCGTGTGCAGGCAGCAGTGTCCCAGACTGCACGAGGGCTGCTTTTTCACCCACATGATAAGAAGTGGCAAGTCCCTGTCAGGTGAGGACTGCCCGTGTGGATGACACGGGGGCCAGAGATCCTGGCTACTCCACTGGAAACAACTTGCTCGGTATATTGTTGTGCTTTAGTTGGCTGTAACTGTAACTGTCACAGTCTTTTTTAGAAGAGGTTGGGAAGATACGTGTTCTACGGATCTTCAAACATTTTTACAAAAAAGATCACCAGCCGTTGGGCTTCTACTTGTAAACATCTACTGTACATCTACTGTACGTCTACTGTACATCTACTGTACATCTACTGTACGTCTGCTGTGCATCTACTGTACGTCTACTGTACGTCTGCTGTACGTCTACTGTACGTCTACTGTACATCTACTGTACATCTCCTGTACACCTACTGTACATCCACTGTACGTCTATTGTACATCTACTGTACATCTACTGTACACCTACTGTACGTCTACTGTACATCTACTGTACATCTACTGTACATATACTATAGATATACATATATACACATCGCTGATATACTGTAAATGTCTGAGTCCTGATTCACACACCGTGTTTGATTCTACTGAGGTAGAGACTGTGGCTAGTTGTGTTTAACTTTTCTTAGCCGCTGGAAAAGAAAAGTGCAAACTCGGTTTCGGTAAACCTTGTTCAAGAGATGATCTACTTAGAAAGAAATTCTTTGTGTGCTCCCGCTAAAATCTTTTCACAACAGCGTGAAGAACTCCACACTAAGAGAGAAGTGGAGACAGACTGACTGACAGACAAATGGAGGGGGGAAGAGAGGGAGGGACGGAGGGAGGGACAGAGGGAGGGAGGGTATTTTAACTGGCTGAAAGGCCATGCTAGAGTGTCCTTGTTACCATTATCTCCTCCGCGGCCCCAAACTCAGACGGCTTGTGTCTGTTTTCCCTCCAGCTCTCAGCGAGGCGCTGCAGTCGTGACCCCGTTGGTCGACGCACGACAACCAGACTCAGCCCCCTCAGAGCTGGAGTCCCCTGGGGGACAATGATGTAGAGCTTTAATAAAACACAGGGATATCGACCTAACCCCCAGGTGTGTGCAATGGAACATTCATGTGGAATGTCTAGGTACTGGATGTGTGTGGATCAGGTGAGGCTCACACACACAGATTTCTCTCCCTATCTCCCTTCATTTCCTGATTGGTCAGCTGGCCATACAGCACCGCATGCCCTAATGCTTGTCACAGTCCACTTCAGATAGCTCTGCTGTGCAGTGAGAAACCTGTCAGCTTCAGCACGTCTCTGGCAAGGCTGGCCGCGTGTGTCTGTGCATGCAAACATGCAGCGTGCGTGTGTGTCTGCGTGTGTGTGCGTCTGTGTGTGTCTGTGTGTGTGCGTCTGTGTGTGTGTGTGTGTGCCTGTGTGTGTGTGCGCCTGTGTGTGTGAGCGCTTGTGTGTGTGTGAGCGTCTGTGTGTGTGTGTGTGTGCGCCTGTGTGTGAGTGAGTGCTTGTGTGTGTGCGTCTGTGTGTGCGCCTGTGTGTGTGTGTGCGCCTGTGTGTGTGTGTGTATCATTGCAGTATCATTGACCTTCACCAACCGTGTGTTAGTGGCCGTCTGTCTCCAGGAGATAGACGGGTTAGCAACGTAAACACACTGTGATGTTTAGTACCAGGGTAGCACTGTCTCAGTTCAGTGAGGGAGATCAGAAGAGGCCAGACTCACGAGGACATTACTGTCTCTTCGCTGATGAATTATTAGTTGTGGATTGCACATGGTTTCCCCATGAGTCCCCCCCCTGATTTAAACCAGAATCTGCATTGCATCACACACACTTACGCCACACACACAAACACCTCAGAGACTTTCCATGAAGCCCATCCATCAAATAGTTGAGAGTTGTTGATCTTGGAAAATAGATTATTGCCAGTTGTTTCCATTGTTGATGAATGACATATTTCGAATGTTTCTGTGTCAATTCAACAAGCTTCATATCTCTACAACAAAAACATTCACCTAATCGACTGAGTATAATCAAAGAACCTTTCAGATAACACGTCAAAGGAGGATTAGGTTTATTTTGATCTAACATCAAAATGAGATGATGTCTTGGCTTCATCGGTTGAATATATCATCTACTCGTAGACTCTTTCTTCTTCTCTGAAACTGAAATAGTAAACCCCAAACCAAGAAACTGCATCCCGCCACACTGGAAGGTGCTCACATCACCTGGAAGAAACGATGAACATGCAGTTGGTTTTTGTATTGGTATTGTTATTGGGTGGGAACGGAGTCACATGATCGTGTGAGACTGACAGTCAGACGCAGGTCAAGTACAACTGACAGACAGTGGTTACCGATGGCAACGGCCTCTGACATTTTCAACGTTTCATTGAAACTTTATGGGCCATCGCCTTGGCTCGCTATTTTTAGTGGCCCAGTTTAGCTGTCACACTGAAGGATGTTTGTAAAGCAAATATGTTCATAATGTTGGTTTGAAAGGGACAATTGACATTTGTGTCCCAGTAAGCACTCGTTAGAAAGGTTGTTGACCTGTTCAAATGTTCCCACGGCGACTGCGTGGATTGTTGCGTCGTTTAGGTCTTCTCAAGTTTTCAGGATCAAATTGTTTCTATTCCTTGTAAATGTGTCTGACTGCAGCTAATGGCTTGATTACAGGTTGCTATGAGTGCATGAGCATAAGAATGTAAGTAACTAGTATCAAAATAGTTCTACTGATTACGGAAAAAAACACTGGTACAAAGGAAATCATAATTCTTCCACACGGCTTACAGTTCGTACTAGGAAGTCAATTAAATTACTTATTCAGTGAAAGCACCATGTAAAGAACAACATTAGAAGAATGTTCTTCTAAATATTTCATAATTACAGGAGAAAACGGGTTTCTATTCCCCTAAAGAACAACAGAACATGTGTTAATTAAGAGAGGATTTGAACTGTCTGTGGAGAGATATTAACCTTGGTTTGTCCACAACAAGAGCGACAAAAAAGACGCAATTTAAAACAAATCAGGCCTTTGCCAATGTCTGTTCAGTAATGCCATATACAGTACTAACTTACTGGTCTACAAGAGCACCTATATACTGTTATGCAACTATTTGTAGATAACAAGTTGTTGACTGGCCATGACGACCACAGTGGCCTTTAAAAGTCTTAAACATACAAAGAAAGTCGATGTCTACAAATAGGAGTGTCTGAGACGAAGTTTTCATTATGCCAGAGGAGTATTGATTGCATAAGTGCTAACACAGCAGGCATACCAACTAATGGTTATAAAATCTAATGTCCTGTTTGCTAAAGCATCCATATGGCACCTGTTGGCAAATGGAAAACGTATATAAAACTTATGTAACCTGTAATTTATGGGTAAGAAGGCCAGAATGAACTCTGACTGTCTGTCAACCAACCTCATAAAAAAAGAGAATTAATTTTCCTATTTGATTTGGACTTCATAAGAAAAAACGTTATTGCCTTGGCAGACAGTGTGGTTGACATTGGTTTTACAGTTAACTTTGCTTTTTAAAAAGGAAATATGAAGTTCAGTCAAATGTAAATGATAACTCCTTTATGACTCCTTGTGGCCTGCAGCGCTTACTTGTTGTTCCAGTCCTTCAGCGGGGTCAGAGGTCATGTTGAGGCCCCATGAATCACCCCCAGCAAGTGGTCCGTGAACACAGATACCTTTAGGACCCCTCAGCGGGGGGGGGGGGGGGGGGGGGGGGGTTCTTTGTACAAAGTCTGTTACGAATGCAAAACAACTAAATAAATAAACTCCTAAATATACTGGCTGTATTATTGTTTATTCAACTAATGACATTTAATTGGAATGGAGCAGCGTTTTTTTTGTCTGAAAGAAAGGGGTTTGTTTTTTACATTTTAAACAACTACTTTCTCATTCCATCCTGGCACTCTGCATAGAAATGGAAAATTAACATGTCATGCTGACTAAATAGAATAAGAACTTTGTCATATTTAAAGGCACAGCTAAACTGACAGGACTTGCATACATAATCTTAACTTCATCAACAGTACAAAAATGTTTTTGCTCTGGACATTGGATTGCATCACATTCTTCTGAGAAAGAAACTAGATAAAAACACTTTAGCAAACGTCTACAACCCCAAACTCTAAATTTGCCTCGATGCTGAGGAACTGATCAATATATAATCCAAAGTGCCAAGTAGTGAGGACAGTCTATCCTCGAACCCGCGGAGAAGTCACGCACCCTGTGAGCAGGACATGGAACAGACACAACAGGTTACTTTGCTAATGAAACACAAAGAGCCTGAAGGCATAATAACAGACCCTGTGTCCCCTCTGAACCTGTGGACATGAACACCACCATCCAGCCCTGGTCGCACCAGGCTGGAGGAGCTTAACAGGAGCTCTCCGCCTGACTGCTGTCTCCTGGCCTACAGCACCGGCTATACAACTGAGCCAGTGAACAGGGTGAAGGAGGGTAAGCCAAGGAAACAAGCACCCCCTACCTCCGGCAAGCCAGCCCAAACAACAGCGACCCCCACAGAGAGACAGTCTGGGGGCTGCGCAACATCTCCGGTGGCAACCGGATTTTCCCCCTCTCCTGGGGATCTGATGGGAAGATTGCGGAAAGTATGGCAAGCGATTAGACAGAAAGCTTAACCATTCCTGTAAGCCAATTTAAGCGAGAGGAAATGTAGGGCGAGGTTCCTGTGTGAACAGAAGCTGTAGGTTGCGTCGTTGACAAGAGATGTTGTCTGAAGGACCTGAGATGTTTGGCTGTGGAGTTTGGGGAGGGGGCCAGCCCAGGCACATGGCGGATCTCATCACAACCACATGGGCCTGACCCATCTCATCACAACCACATGGGCCTGACCCATCTCATCACAACCACATGGGCTTGACCCATCTCATCACAACCACATGGGCCTGACCCATCTCATCACAACCACATGGGCCTGACCCATCTCATCACAACCACATGGGCCTGACCCATCTCATCACAACCACATGGGCCTGACCCATTGAACAACCAAACGGTCACAAAATGTTGCAACATTTCCAGTACGCAAGTTCCTCATTGCTGCTGACATTTGAGGGGTCATTTTGAGAACACTCTGGCGTCAATCGGGACAATCAGACACAGAGAACCTCTAACACAAAAGGCAATGTGGTGGTATTTGCGGGACAGGGAGTTACCTAATCAAGGCCAGAGAAGAGGAAAGATAAGGAGGTAGAATGGAGGGAGAGAAATAGAGAAGGGCAAAATGGAAAGAGAGAAAGAGTGAGTCAGAATGGAGGGAGAGAAAGAGAGAAGAGGAGGCTAGCCGGGCCTGTCGTCAGGCAGGATGACGATACTGCCAAACATCAGGGGTGGTTGTAAAGAGAGATACTTTGGGTGTAAAGCTAGTACCAAAATACAAAAGAATGTCTTAAACAATACAATGTTCTTTGTATGTGACCATTCTGCGAAATTCTAACCACACACAATTCTAATAACCCTGACAGCTGGAATATTTGGAAAACTGGTATATTGATTACTCATCTTGCATAGTGCATCTATATTTGGTCATTTCTACTGCCATCACACATTAATCGAAACTTATTAACCAATGACTTAAACCCCAAATAGAGCCAGCATCAAATAACTTTGAGAACATCACTTTTGACATCTAGCTTCAAACAGTCCATCAATGTCCTGGCTGTACATAGAGGACTACAGTGAAATGTAACAGTGCTGAACACAGGCTTTCTCAGCCAACATTCTGGTTTCAATACCAATGTCATTCCCATGTCTGACTGAATCAGTAACTCGAATGTTGCCTTTGTGAACTGAATATTCCACATAACATGTAATGAAGTCCATGTAAGAGGGCAGGTTTGTGCACATGCAAGACATGGCTTGTTTGAGTTTCATACAAATGTTACATTATATATTTAGGGTTACATAAAAATGTTAATGTGACTGTGATTTTGCTGTTTATAATGAAATTGTTAGGTCATTTGCTTGACTACATTCGAAATATTTAGAGATGAACGGTTTGACAGCTAATTGTCAAGAAAACATGTCTTGATTGACTTAAATTTAGTGAGATAGACATTCGACTTCATCTTCAAGCTTCCTAAAAAAAAGTAATTTCACCTTCAAGTGTTGCAGAGTGCTCAGTGCTCCAAATACATTTCTAATCGTTCCAGTGGATCAATTGATTTGGATAATCTAGCCCTGCTTAAAATAAAATGTATATGTATTTTAAGGCAATGAGGGAATGCACCAATGATTCACTTTACTCGCTAGCGGAGGATCCAATCAACTTCCAGCCACACAGTGGTGGTTCTAAATCAATTTTACTGGGGGGGACCAATCAGAGGGGCACATTACAAAAGGGAAACAAATTATATTTAAACATTAATAACTTAAATTTTTCTTTACATTAAAATCATACAAACAGCTCTGGCTCTCCTTATTCCAACTCCTCAGCTCTTTCAATACCTTGATATGTTTCTCTCACTTTTTTATTTACTGGGGCAAAAAAGGCTGCAATGTCCCTTCCTCATTTCATGATGACTACTAGAGAAAGAAAAACGTGTAAAAATAAAATAAAATCAGTCAGCTCAGGGGGGCCACAGGGGGAGACAGGGACATTTTTACAGGGGCACTGGCCCCTGTAAGCCCCCGTGTAGAACCGCCCCTGCAGCCACACACAAACATCCCTTTCTGTATTGTATGGAAATATTATGTTAAGAGACGGAGGCCGTGGCTGGTTTTGTGCTCTCTGACTGGTTGCCTGCTGGAGAATACTCGGGTATGGTTGGTTAAGCTAAGACTGCTCTGCGCGTGGCGGCTGTAATTTGATTTGCCTTTAAAAGCCGAGGAACTGCTCTAAGCACGAGGAGTTCGTTGGAGAACCTTTCTCCTCCTCAGTTAGGTAAAGCCTTTGACGGAGAACCACTCAACATTGCACCTCTGGCCCTGCAGCCGAGGCCAGAGTGTGCAGAGCGGGGCAGTGCCATGCACGCGTCTGTCCATGCGCTCTTGTTCAACGGAATGAACCAGTCCCTGCTATTCAGTCCCACGGATGAACAAACGATGGAAATCCATGGAAATTCTACCGTCCACCCCAACGGGAGCGACCCATATGGAAGGAATGAAGAGGTGGCTAAAATCGAAATAACTGTCCTGAGTATCACCTTTGTGGTAGCTGTGATAGGGAATGTCAGTGTTTTGCTGGCGATGTACAACACCAAGAAAAAGACATCGAGGATGCACCTCTTTATAAAACATTTGAGTCTTGCAGACCTCGTCGTCGCTTTTTTCCAGGTCCTGCCGCAACTTTGCTGGGAGATCACCTATCGTTTCTACGGGCCAGATTTCCTCTGCCGGATAGTGAAGCACCTGCAGGTGCTGGGCATGTTCGCTTCCACCTACATGATGGTGATGATGACCCTGGATCGTTACATCGCCATCTGTCACCCTCTGAAGACCCTCCAGCAACCAACGCAGCGATCCCACATCATGATTATCAGCACGTGGATGTGCAGCCTGGTCCTCAGCATGCCACAGTACTTCATTTTCTCCCTTAGCGAGATCAAGAACGGCTCGGAAGTCTACGACTGCTGGGCTCACTTTATAGAGCCGTGGGGCGTAAGGGCGTACATCACTTGGATAACCGTTGGCATTTTCCTTATTCCCGTGTCTATTCTGATGATATGCTACGGGTTCATTTGCCACAGTATTTGGAAGAACATCAAATACAAGACAAGGAAGTCAGTCTCTGGTGCGTCAAAAAATGGTCTCATTGGGAAGAATTCGGTGAGCAGTGTCACCAATATATCCAGAGCAAAGTTGAGAACTGTCAAAATGACTTTTGTGATTGTTTTGGCATACATCGTCTGCTGGGCACCCTTCTTTATCGTTCAGATGTGGTCGGTGTGGGATGAAAACTTTCTCTGGGATGGTAAGGGTTTATTGATTTATTAATTAAACAGCTTTGTCCATTTTTTTGATAGGTACAAACCAAAGTGTTTATTACCCAACGCATGCAATGTTTGATATGGAAAATATTTTAAGAAAATATAGGGGGGAAGCATTTGACGCTAATTTAATTATAGGCCTACGTAATACAGTTATACACAACATCTGGTTCACCAAATATTAATCCTAATTATGAATATCAAGTGTTGAATATAAACATCGAGTATTTGTTGATGTGAACTAACTGCCGTTAATTCAGAAAGTGACATTTCGTGAAGAAAACAAAACGTAACCTACACCTCGCTTCTTTTCGCTGAATCTGAATATTGCATTGCCTGTTGGCATCATCTGAATGAAAACTATAAAAACTGAAAGAATTCTTGGTGTATTTATATGAGTAACCATTCCCTGACGTATCCATCTTGCATTTTTACGCACGAAACATCAACTGTGTTCGGAAATTAAAAGACAGGCGTAAACTCTCTTCACCAATGTTGATTTAGCAAGAGCTATATGTCTAATTTTGTTTTCTCCGTCAACCCCCCCCCCTCCCCCCCTCCCCCCTCAGATTCAGAAAACACCGCGGTCACTCTGTCCGCACTCCTCGCGAGCCTCAACAGCTGCTGTAACCCGTGGATATACATGATCTTTAGCGGCCACCTTCTGCAGGACTTCGCGCACTGCTTCCCCTGCTGTCACAAAATACACCACAGCTTTAAGAAGGAGGACTCCGACAGCAGCCTTCGAAGGACTACACTCTTGACTAAAATGACTACCAGGAGTCCAACATGCAGCTCGGGAACGTGGAAAGAGCTGGACAATTCCCCAAAGTCATCCATTCCGTCCATTCAGGCCGAATGAAGCAGAGAAAATCATAATATAGCTTATTTATTTACTTGAATTGACTTAGAGGTACCACGTCATGTTGGAAGTGATATGTCCAACAAAAGCTATTAAGCAGTTGTTCAGTCTGAAGAAAATAAATCACAAAATCATCACTTTGTGAAACAAAAGCTAAGGTTTGAGTGGTGGAAGGTGTGCTATAAAAGTACACTTTATTGGACGATCATTTTATTGCCATTAGCACTGGCCACTAAATGCTCGATACCTTTTTCAATTGGGAAACCATCAAATCTTAACATTAAAATGTGTTTTAAAGAGTTTATATGTGCATGTAGACAGGTCAGTGTTGCGTCATTCCCAGTATTGCTATACGTTGATTTCTGTGACAGTCTTGGAATTTATCCAGCTGAGCTCAGACCTGACTCCAGATAACTATGAGATAACTAAAACATAGTGGCTTTTGTAATCAGTAATTCTCTTTGGGTGCCGTTTGATTGGAAACTAACCCAAACACCAATAAGTCAGTCAAGAACGTATTCACCCATTGTAGGCCTATAGTGCATGAATGCTAATTTCAAGTGTTTGTGTTGAACTCGCCCCCAATGGGCAGATCCAGCCTGAACAAACTACTGAAGCTGAACTGTTTACAGAGCCACACAGGCAGTAGTGAAGCAGTGGACCCCCAGGCTGGTGTGTTGAACACTATTCTTCCACACACGTTTCCCAGACACTGACAGTAGGAGGACACGAAGGTGTCTTAACAGTTGTAGTTTGATTTCCTGTTCTTAGCTCCTAAATCAATGGTCATTGGTTCTCCAATGTCATACCCATCGTTCGATGGTTGACAGTGAAATTCCATCTCTTTCTTTATAGTCTTTAGCATCTTCAAACAGAACAGATGTGACTCTTGAGAATAACTCAAATTTCCGTGTATGGTTGTATATACGTGCGTGTCTGAGAGAGAGAGAGAGAGGGGGGGGCTCAGCATGTAACTGTAAGAGCGGGGGGGGGGGGGGGGGGGGGGGGAGTGGTTTGGGTCAGGAGTGGAGGCCACACTGTATCTCTGACTCCTCCCAGTACTTCCACATAAACATGGTTTGAAAGAACACACATTCCACACACGCCACGTCAAAACCACAGAAACATTTCCGGATGTCTGGACTTTGTGAAGCCCATTGGCATGGGTCTAAGTGCATGGACATGGCCCTGTGCCATATTGTATCAATGTGCTGTAAATGTATGCAAGGTGTCATTTACAAAGGGCCTAAAAAAGAAAAAATTATTGATACAAAATATAATATTTATCTTTGTGTATATGTATATAAGCCCTTTTTTCCTATCTGTAAATACAGGTAATTAAGGTAAAGCTATTTGATGTTTGTACTGCATTCAATTTCCTCTGTATCTGGCTATGCTTGTTCGCATATTGCAATAAAAATGAATGTCACTGAAAAGTTTAAACAATTCTGAAAATACTTAAGTTTCATTCTTTCAAACTTTCATTCATGTCTCGTCTCTGTTATTATAGAAACAAAGTAACATGAATTAGGGATCCAGGACGCCGGGGGTGACACATTGGGTAACATTGCATTTATCTCAGCAATATGGGAATGTGGCTCAAGGCTTCCAACTTCAGAACACCACTTTTTGGCCAAACAATGCAACAGCACTGACCCCTTAATACATTCCAGACTTGGGTCACCCTAAAGACAGACCAACTATAGCCAGATGCTGCTACGATCGTGGTACAGAAGGGTAGGTCAGACCACAGGATATTATTCCACTTACCGTGATTGTGTGAAATGAGGCGGAGAAAGACAGGGTTTGGCCAGATCAGATAGTGTTGTGAACCTCAGGGAGCAGAACCTGGACATCTGACATGCCCCGTCCCTGAGTTCCCAGGGACGGGGTGCTTCCAGGGGTGAAAACAGAAGTTATGGTCTGCTGGAAGGGGGCTCCTCCTGTTCCCTGCCAGGCCCCCTCTGCATCTCCTGTTCCCTGCCAGGCCCCCTCTGCATCTCATTTGGCATGCCAATCACTCAGCTACTTGTCTTTGAAAGGCTGGCAGGAATTAAACACATCCGTGCCGTGTAGGTCAGGGGTGAGGCTTCGACAAGGCTGATAAGGGGGCTTTTGTTTTGTCAGCCAACAGATTTTGGCTTGCCGGTACAGAGCTCTGGCTAATAGATCAGAAGTCAGACATTCTCACAGACAAGAACATTTCACAGTCATCAAACATGGGCAAAGAAGTTGTATGTCTTGTTCCGTGGCCAGTGGCAAAGTATCGAGACACAGTGGAATATGGAATGCTCCCACAATCCACAACTTTTTTTAAACTGTCCGTCGGCCAGAAGCCCTGATATCAAATGCAAAAATGCCCAACTATGAAGCGCATTTGTGGGCTGTTTCTACACAACCTGATGTAATCAAAACACAACTTAGGACACACATCATTAGGCATTTTCAGTGTACCATATTATTTTGAGATGAAAGCAAAAGCTCTATATTGGTGCCTGTGGATGGTGTCTGGGTGGGCCGTGTCATGATATATTCTATACATTTACATTTAGTCATTTTAGCAGACGCTCTTATCCAGAGCGACTTACAGTAGGTACAGGGACATTCCCCCTGAGGCAAGTAGGGTGAAGTGCCTTGCCCAAGGACACGTCATGTGGCACGGTGGGGAATCAATCCCGCAACCTTCTGATTACTAGCCCGACTCCCTCACCGCTCAGCCATCTGACTCCCAAATATATAAGATGGTGAGTTCAAAGCTGAGCAGACACATGACACGTGCGCTGATGCTGTGTCATGACTGTGAGGGCCCGGGGGTTCCTCACCAACAAAGGGTTCTTACCTTGGTGTGTTTGATGATTCTACACCTTAAACCAAGTCACTGCAGAAAGCAAGGCAGAACTGATTGAAAAGCATAGAAGTACACACCCTCAGGGGTACACCAGGGGCTTAGCCAGAATAATCTTATTGGGTAGGCCGAGATTTTTGTAATTGACTTTGCGATGTGCACACAGTGCTTATTTTTCTGAGATATTTTCGTTTTTGGGTAGGCCTTAGATTAGAACAAATTGGGTAGGCCTGTGCCTACCCAGGCCTACCCGTGGCTACGCCCCTGGTGCACACAGCACATGTATGCATGCACACAGCACATGTATGCATGTGTAACGGGTGTGAATCGGTGAAACTCACTACTCAAGTATATAGCAGGCCAACTGCGTCAACGAAGAGCTAGCTTTTCGTTGTCGTAGCTGGTAGTGGTCAACTTGGCAAGTCAGAGGTGGCGTGTTCGAGCCCAGCGAGTGGCGAACATGGGCCCGTAGACCTTGTCACGGAGCGTGGCCACGTCTGTTACACATGCACACAACACATGCATGCACACATTGTACAGACACAATCCTATTTTTCCCAGAAACTTCAGAGAGAACTCTTAAGCATGCATATCTGCAACTGCATCGTGACATCCTGCTGTTTGCCAAAACAGCACCTCTCTATCTGGCAGAAAGTTCAGAGATTAGGTTGATAAATGTCATGATATTCAAGTCATGAATGCAAGTCATGCAAGATTGACTTGGATTTTTGTGGGATGGCAGTAATGGAATATTAATGTGCATTTTTCAGAACTCTCTCGCTCCTGAGGTACTGTAGCTTCTTTCATGTAGATTCTCTGCTGCCTATCTGACAAGCTTCCCTATTGCCCTGAGAAACAATCAGCGCAGGTGTTTTTACTGGATCTGAACAATGCACCCTGACACTCAAAGGACGGAAGACCATCTTGATCCAAACAAACTCATAAAGTAACTTCAATTTGGTCATAAAGTCAACAAAATATTTATACCAATGCTAACAATGCTGTTGTCAAGGAAAACCAACCGCTTGCTGTCCGTTGGGAGGGCTGTACCATCCAAACAAAGGATGTGGACCTGTTAGAAACACACAAGGCGAGTCAGGAAGTTAAGCGGTTAGCAGTGTTGCCAAAACAATCTCTAGTGGCTCTTCAGAAGCAGAAGTCGCTCAAAGTATTTCGCGTTGGCGTCATTAATGTCAAAGTTTAGATCTGTAGATGTACTAAGTACAATTACAGATCTAACTGTCTACTTCTATAAGCATTGGGAACGCTAGAGCTAGAAAAGAAAATCAATCTTGACGTAATTCACAAATAGGTAAACAGGTTATTTTGTTGCTGATCAACAACAAAAACAACGATTACCAAAGCCTAGTGGAGAGTCGCTAGCTCTAGATTTTTTTATGATTTTTTGGGGGTCGCTAGGGAAGGTGAAAAGTCGCTAGGTAACGTCGCTAACTTGGCAACATTGGTGGTTAGCAGTGGTAATGAGCAACAGCTTCAGGAAATGTCTCCACCCCTGAGTCAAATAACGAGAAAACCTCCAGAAGACTCAAATGCAACATGTCCGCTTCCACTCTACAACAACAGCCTCCCTCCTTCCTGTTCTATTGTTCTGCCCTGCTCGTCTCAACAATAACAGGTCATCTACCGCCGATGGCATTTTAAATAGGCTACCGCTTATCTGCAGCCATTTTTGTCTTTTTTACGAAAACAAGACAGGTATAAGTGGCTGATTTGACCTCACACAATGTTACCATAGCTGTCGCGGTCATTGCAAACGGTCAATAATCTCTATAAAAATGTGATAATTCCAATTTGCTAATAATGAACTAGTTTAGTAAGAAAGATGGGTCCAGAATTTTTGGTGAGGCAACGTGCATTCAACAAATCTGGTGTGTTGAACGCTGTTAGATTTTTTTCTGATAATCCACATTCTGCCTCAGAACTAAATATGTTCACAAACCCGTAGCCCGTAGATGAGCAGGCAACTAATAACAAGGTCCCCGATAAATAAATAAGCCTACCATTCATCAAAGTAGTTCTACGAAAAGGGCTTCATACAGAATTGTCGGGGGTGTGACTGGGAGGGGCGATTGACGGGGCTTTGAAAATGGCACCGCAATTCTTACAGAGGTTCTGTAGAAGAAGAAAATGTCATTTCAGAACTGTAATCATAGAGGTGTTTGATGTGCTGGTATCATAGGGAAGGTTCTGGTTCCAGAATGACTGAGGATAGTTTATCTATGTTGGATCAGAGGGATCAAAGGCAGCATCAGGAAGGTGAGAGAGAGGTTCCAGTTGCATAAACCGCATACTCTTACAGTCAGCCGTCCTTGCCAGAGGGAGGACCGAAACAAAGTTAGGAAACACATGAACACGTGAAGTCCTAGGACCTAGGCCAATAGCGTGCACTCAGGCTACCGGATAGCGGACATGCTGCTGTAGTTCTACTGGAAAACAAGGCAGTAGAATAGTGTGCTGTTTGGGTGTAAAGCCATCAGAAAATTGCATGCAATTTTCAATGTATTTATGTAGGCCAAACTGTGTTCCACGGGAGCTGGTAGCCTACACAGTTGTCGTAGCCAAAGAAGGCTACCCTCACCAAAATAGAAAAAGTCAATCTAAATATCAGATAGACACAATCTCTGCACATGCTTTTAGCACCCCAATTTAATTTTTATAATAAAAAAATTGACCTTTTCAAAAACATTCCTCTGCAGCACTGCTGTTGCTTAGTAACCCGACCAACAGTCTGGCCGATCATTAATGAAATGACAAGTTGCCTGTTTTCTCAACAGGATGGAGAAACAGTGATCCCAGTAATTATAGATTAGTTCCAAACTGTCAATGTTTAATTTCACTTGTTTAAAAAATTGCAGTGTCAAACATTGGTTGTTGCTGACATATTTATTGTGAAGAGTGTAAAAAGGGGCTCCAATCATACTCATACCTGCCACTATAGACTAGACGTTAAAAGATTCATAAAACACATGCTTGTTCATGTCAGTATAACTTTAGAGAAGGAAGGATTTCAAGGATGTAGTTGCTTGACAGACTTTATATAACCTTCATTAAGCCAACAAAAACATTATTTGTAGACCTGACTGAAAGATTATATCAACCTGACATTGCCATTTGCCCAAAAGCGTTATCTTAAACTTTGCAAGACATTAACTTCATGTAATTCATGTTATCATTTTATTAAATTCTCTTAAAACACTTCGCTACATAAACATGTTTGTCTGTCAACCTCTATTAATGTGAGAAAAATTAATATGTTCAATTATCATAGGAGCAAGGAATGTGAAGTCTAGTGATAACATGCAATTCTCCTGGTAGGCCTACAGTGCCCTTTGACACAGTACAGTTGTTCAGACACCGACTGCTTCAATATTGTGCTTCATCTGTGTCTGCTGTTGATACATGCTACCAATATCGTTTATACTGTGAATTATAATAGAATATAAATTATAAGACCCTTTCACACAGTTCACAAAAGCCTGGCATGACTTGTGTGAAAATACATTATTGACAACATTTTCAGCTAATTACACAAGTATCACAAAAACAACGAACGTGTGAGATTGATCCTTGAGAGATTAGACGTCCTCATGTAGAAATGGAGCTGTGTTTCAATCTTTAAAACACCAAATGTATAGTGTTATTGCCACAAGAATGTTGGATATTTATGAGATTGGTTGTGAAATTAACATTATCACACCTTTCCCCTGCCCCTGACAAGGAGAAAGGGGGTTTCCCCCCGTGCTTGTCAGGGGAAGCTTCAAAGCTTCTGGCCCAGCATGGGGTCTGAAACAAAGACCACATGGTCTCATAGTATCAGACAAAGGATTTCTTAGGAAGAACTAACTTTTCTGGATTTACAAACATATTCTCAAGGACTACATGGCTCATGGACACTATTTCAATGACAGTAGTAGATGTGTTATAATGTGTGTTTTTCTCATTTACTTATAACCTTGTTTAATTGATGTTTGATAATAACTTCCCTTCAGGAAGAGTTAAGTTAGTACATTTTAGATTAAAAAAGAGATTCCGCTTTCTATTCATTGGACAGAACGAAACCATTGACTTGACCCTTCTTCAAACCGACGAAAGTAATTAGCAATATTTCTTACTTGTGACATATAGGCATGTTGTTATCAAAATACATGATGTTTGATTTTAGTTTACAAATGATTTAACCTAACCCTCGTTATTGGTCATTTATTGACCATCCACTGTTGCTCTAGAGGCCTCTTCCTCTCACTCTCTCTCTCCCTCCATCCACTCTACACAGCCATTGTGTGGCTCGCTCTCATTAGAATCTAGGCCTACTGTACTGTTTCAATCCAAACTAATTTATCTGGTATTTGTTCATCATAATTACATTTTCTTCAATAAATCATTGTGTATAATACCCGCGTTATCACTCACGTTATCTGATCTGCTCTACTTTCATAGAATTTACTACATAAGATTAGACAGATTATTACGAAGGTTATTATTCAATAAGGTTTCCTCAGTCCTTGTAAACAAATCCTGAGGTGGTGTCCCGTTAACTAAATACTTTATTATAGATTAAGTATTTCTCATCTTAAACGTGTAAACCCTGCTACAGTGGTCAAGCCCAGGTCCCCTTGTTTAGGTAAGTCTAGTGTTACCCAGAGTTCACATTTGGGAGTAGGCCTCTCTTTGCACACAAAGCTAGACACAGTATCATTTTATACAGAAGAAAAGGTTATATCTTCAATGTTTCAGACACCCCATAAGAGGGGTGTTGTCCACAGCGTTTATCAAATAAAGTATTTATTCCTTTTTGGGCCTACACACGGGTGGAGAACAGGGCTGGCCTTGTTTTCCATTTGATGTACATGCAATGCACCCCCTGCTAACTCTGACCAGGAAAGTGCCACATGCAACATACATTTGTCACATGC
The DNA here is from genome assembly GCF_021917145.1 of Hypomesus transpacificus. NCBI lineage: Eukaryota > Metazoa > Chordata > Actinopteri > Osmeriformes > Osmeridae > Hypomesus > Hypomesus transpacificus. The sequence continues at coordinate 10,802,724 of NC_061073.1, forward strand.
ATGACACTTTGCTGTGGTTGTGTCTTGCCACAAAATGCACCCCCTACTAACTCTGACTAAGAAAGTGTTACATGCATGAAACTTACTCTGGTTCCTCATACTAGTCCTCTCAATATACAGTACGAATCATTTGATGCAGGGATATACAGAATACAAATTACCTGGGGGGTGCAGGGGTTTCAGGACAGGGCTGTATTCTGTCTTGCCACGAAACGTGCAGTAGTAACCGGCCATGTCTAAGAACTGACACAGCTGGTCATTGGTACATGGTAGGCCACAGTCGCTGACTTTTTGTCCGTGACAGGACGTACTTGCTCTCGCACGACCTGTTTCCAAAGATATATCACTGTTGCCTTGCCATGTAACACACTGTATGGTCTTGGAAGGCTGAACTAGTCTACAGGTTCTAGGTACTGATGTTATCATGGGTTTCTCATACTGAGCTTAAAAGCAAATAGACAGTTATTCACTGCCCCACGGTGGCTAAACATTGATAGTTCAAGCAAAGTCCAGTATAGCCTAGAAAGGGATATCAGGTTTGTAGGTTTAAGCCAGGGAAAGCTTGAGACTATCAAACACAAACTGTATCTAATTTCCCTATATTTATACTTTCATTTAAAGTTTTTTTTTTTTAACTAATTAAAATGCTGTACACAATTTTAGCAACTCAGCTTTCCTGAAAAGAGGAATGTTTTGTCCTATGAACAGATTGAGAAACGAGTCACGCATGTGGTCGTAAACATAACAAATGGCCAGGCTGCTGGTCTGTGGAGCTTCTCAGAACATCCCAAGCTTAAGCCTGAAACTGCACAGATGGGACTGGAATGTTCCCTGTTTCATGCCTGTAACTCTCTTCATCAGAACCCTGTTATGCTGAAGCATCATGTTGAGTGTGATGAGAAACACACGCACACACACACACACACTTATGCACACAGAGACAACGTACAGTTTGTTGTAAGGATGAGTATAACTCAGGGGTAAAATGTTTGATTGCAGATCAAAAACTCACAAGTTCAAATCCCCCTGCTTTGGATAAAAGTGTCTAAATAAACATCATATTATTGGTAAATTCAGAACTGTGAAATTAATTTAAAGCTATTTACATGTTTTACTAAACTGTCATTTCGAGGCGTTAGAATCAGTTGAGATCACCACTTCCTTATTGCAGTGTCTAATGGACTAGTGACATCTGGTGGTCAAGCAGTAGAAAATGAATTGAAACCGTAAAATGTTTCCAACCGAAATCACATTCAGATGTATAATCATTTCACACATTGATTATGTTCTGTGATAAGTTTATGAAGACCATTTGACATGATTAATATAAAGAACATGATGTATTTTGACTTAATTTTTTTTTTAATGCAGTGATTTAACTTCATGGGAATTTATTAAGCTATACATCTTTGTCTGCTAGGGGGGGGGGGGCATTGTAATTTCACTTTCCCCCCAAAATGAAAAATGATGGTGTTTAAATCATTTCTTGGTATTTACTTATTTAATTTCACATACTTTGATACACCATATCACATCCCAACATACGTGTTGTGTAAAGTATCCTGTTCAGATCAAATTTAAACCCTGAAGCTTTGTTTTGCAACCCGAATGGATCGTTGATGAATGCATCTGATTAACTATTTCCTGAACTAGACTTTCAGATAGAGCTGATCCATATTAATGACCAGAGGCGGTTCTACACGGGGGCCTACAGGTGCCAGTGCCCCTGTTTAAATGTCCTTGCCCCCCCTGTGGCCCCCCTGAGCTGACTGAATATTTTTCATATATACAGTGCCCTCCAAAAGTATTGGAACAGTGAGGCCAATTCCTTTATTTTTGCTGTAGACTGAAAACATTTGGGCTTGACATCAAACGATGAATGTGAAACCAGAGATCAACGTTTCAGCTTTTATTTCCAGGTATTTACATCAGGATCTGATGCACAAATTAGAAAATATCACCTTTTTGTTCGAACCCACCCATTTGTCACGTGAGCAAAAGTATTGGAACATGTGACTGACAGGTTTTTTTTGTTGCCCAGGTGTGTCCTATTACATACATTATTCAATCAATAAATACCACTGAATGTCTACACTCAGGTTCAGATTGGGTAAGATAGGTTTTGTCTATGCAGACTGTATTCAGAGGTGAAAACAACATGAAAACCAGAGCGCTGTCTTTGGGTGAAAAACAAGCAATTGTGAGTCTTAGAGAAGATGGAAAATCAATCAGAGCCATTGCAGAAACATTGGCCATAGCCAGTACAACCATTTGGAATGTCCTGAAGAAGAAGAAAACTACTGGTGTACTAAGTAACAGACGTCGAACAGGTAGACCAAGGAAAACATCAGCAGTTGATGACAGAAACATTGTGAGAGCTGTAAAGAAAGACCCTAAAACAACTGTTAGTGAGATCAGCAACAACCTCCAGATGGCAGGAGTGAAGGTATCACTATCTACTGTTCGCAGAAGACTTCATGAACAAAAGTACAAGGGCTACACCAGAAGATGCAAACCACTCATTAGCAAGAAGAATAGGAAGGCCAGGCTGGAATTTGCCAAAAAGTACAGAGATGAACCTCAAAAATTCTGGGACAAAGTTTTATGGACTGATGAGACAAAGATTAACTTTTACCAAAGTGATGGAAAGGCTAAAGTTTGGAGAAAGAAAGGAACTGCTCATGATCCCAAACACACAAGCTCATCTGTGAAACACGGTGGAGGTAATGTCATGGCTTGGGCTTGCATGGCTTCTTCTGGGACGGGCTCATTAATCTTCATTGAGGATGTAACACATGATGGCAGCAGCAAAATGAACTCGGAAGTCTACAGAAACATTTTGTCTGCCAATTTAAGGAAAGATGCAACCAAACTGATTGGCAGAGCCTTCATCATGCAGCAAGATAACGACCCAAAACACACTGCCAAAACAACAAAGGAGTTCATCAGGGGCAAGAAATGAAAGGTATTAGACTGGCCAAGTCAATCTTCAGACTTAAACCCTATAGAGCATGCATTTTACCTGCTTAAGAGGAGACTGAAGGGAGGAACCCCACAAAACAAACAACAACTGAAAGAGGCTGCAGTGAAAGCCTGGGAAAGCATCAAAAAGGAAGAATGCAAAAGTTTGGTGACGTCAATGGGTCACAGACTTGCTGCAGTTATTGAAAGCAAAGGATTTGCAATTAAATATTAAGTCTTATTCACTTAAATATGTTTTAAGTATATCTGTTCCAATACTTTTGATCACATGACAAATGGGTGGATTCAAACAAAATGTGATATTTTCTTAGTTGTGCATCAGATCCTGATGTAAATACCTGGAAATAAAAGCTGAAACGTTGATCTCTGGTCTCACGTTCATTATTTGATGTCAAGCCCAAATGTTTTCAGTCTACAGCAAAAATAAAGGAATTCGCCTCACTGTTCCAATACTTTTGGAGGGCACTGTATATACAAAAATATATATATTCTAGTCATCATTAAACGAGGAGGCGACATTGCAGCCTTTTTTTCCCAGTAAATAAAAAAGTGAGAGAAACATATCAAGGTATTGAGAGAGCTGGAAGAGGGAGAGCCGTTTGTATGATTTTAATGTAAAGATAAATTAAAGTTTTTTATTTTTAAATATCATTTGTTTCCGTTTTTTAATGTGCCCCTCGGATTAAACACTACCCCCCCCTCCCCCCCAGTAAAAATAAATACAATAAATGTATCATCTAAATTTGTCTAGAACCCCTCTGCTAATGACAATTATATATGCATTATCTATGAACACGTGAATACAGGATAGGCTACATTCCAATCAAGTTAGAACATTTTTATTTAATACGTTTACATTCAAGGTGGGGACGGTATCTTGATTAGTGTAACGTACAGATATGGTTTACAGGTGAATACATTCTTATCGAGAAGATTAGAATCGCAGAGATTAGTTGTCCGTAATTAGGTCACAGAAGCGCTCTACAATCTCATTCATTATGTATGGCTATTTTGAGCCAGTTCGCATCGGTAGCGTCTCTGGAGTTTATTAATTCTCACAGGAGCAACTTTCGTACTATAATGAGTAATAATAATATGAATAATGAAATATTTTTCTTTGAAGGCACTCAGACAGTAATTGGTGACTATATGCAGTTGATTCCTAATTCAGCTACTAAAGTAGCCTTCTTGTCTAGACAGTATTTTATGGGGTTGTTGTTCTGGGAAAATCTGCTGTTATATTCCGAATTTATTAGATGTAATACATTCCAACAAAATACTTATCAGCTGACAATTCACACTGCTTTGAGTGGCTACAAAGAAGCGGAGCAAACTAAGGTCTGTGATGGTCATCTACTATCTTGATCGAATCACAGCTACTAGATACAAAATACTAACTGTTAGATGAATGGATCTCGAGAAGGAACATTACCCACAATAAGCATTATACGGGGTTAAACCACAGCATTCCAGGAAACTACCTTTGACCTAGGCTAAAACCATCAACTGGTTGGTCACATGACTGTGCTCATCATGAGTTTATTTCCGCGTTCATCTTGGACTGAATGAATTGGAGAGGCGCAGACTCCGAAACAGTCGGCCCGCTTTCAGCGCGTCGCCGTGCAAGGGGGGTATTTGGGTGAGGGGACCCGCGCTTAACATTAAACAGTTGAACATTTGCTGCTGCTGCAAGACCATGCTCACACGGGTGAAATCAGCGGTGGCTAATTTTATGGGAGGAATGATGGCAGGTAGTGCGAATGGAGACCATCTCGGTGGATCGGATTTGCCGTTAAAATTCCCTTACTCAAGACCCGAGTTCCTTGGACTGTCACAGGATGAAATTGAATGCTCAGCGGATCACATAGCGAGACCAATCCTCATTTTAAAGGAGACAGAACGATTGCCATGGGCCACTGGTTATGCGGAGTAAGTATAGACCAATCGTTGCAAATTTGAGCTTAACGTCCCTTTAAATACCTAGCTAGCTTAGTGCGCTACTTGGAACTGCAAGTGTAAACATCAGCATCCTATTGTGCGCATTTACCGCAATGATGGATCAGGGTGTAATATAGCCTAGTTCACGTCTTTCTGAATTGTTGACATGAAGTGGGCATACAATACATACTGAAGCATAGAGGGGACGTTATAAGCAAAGACGGCCTAAAGTCTTTACGGTAAAAACCGATAGAATTTGATCTTAAAATGTTCATGTTGCTACTTTTTTTTGCTATTTTTGCTGATCTGAGTAAAGCATAACATGGAATATTTTTCCGTTTTCAGAAATAGACAGTCAATATTAGCTAATTCAATATTTACCTTACAAGATAATATTTTCATTGACACTTCAGTCAACAACAGAGCGGTTAGGGTTAGCTACTCAAATGCAAATTATTACAATTTTAGTTTATTTCCATGTTGGCCATGCACATGACTAAGTACTGGACCTCTGGCTGTCAGGAAGCAGCGGCAGTTTGCACTTCCTTTAATGAAAGGACACCTTGTTTACCTGGTTCATGCCATAAAGCGGGAAGTCTGCGCTTCTCTAAGAAGTTGAAGCACTAAAAACAGTGTATAACGTAAACATTTACGTTAAAATGTCAAATGTTTTCATGCCATCTGAAGGAAATGGAAATGGAATGCCTACTTAATTTGCATGACTTGAATGCACTGTTGCACTGTAAACCTAAAGTACCCTATTCTTACACTGTTTCCAACAGACAGACGGGCACACATGTTGGAGTTAGAATAAGACTTAACAGACAACATTTTTGTTTCAATTTAAACTTGCATATAGAATCACACATAATATCAGGGAGTAATCCACATAACATCATTCAAATATGTTTTTTTTCTTCCATAGACTACACTTCCGAGGTGCATGTCCGTTATCCAAACAGATGGATGGTTTTCCTACCTAATCATTGAATCAATCCTCTCAGCTTTCATTGCTTTTCCATTTCTCAGATGAGATGGGTTATTGAGTTAAAAAGACTCTTTTTTTTTTTTCTTTTTTTTGTAACTGGTTCCAGGGTCTGTCTGCCTGCCTCTTATGTTACAACTTGAACTCGAGCACGGCACTGCTGAACCCACATGGCAGCTTAGGTTCGATCACAACAAACTGGTGCGATTGCTCTGTTAGTGCGGTTCATTTGAACAGGTGTGAATGTTGCCATTTGAACCTTGGTGCAGGGGCGTGTCCAGACATTTTTGATAGGGGTGGCACAAGGGGTGGCCCGCCTCTGACTGGGCATATAGCCAATCATATTTTAAGATATTGGGGTGGCCAATCAGATTTCAGGGGTGGCCCGTGCCACCCTAGGCCACTCCCTGAACACGCCACTGCCTTGGTGTGCCCCCAATGAGAGGGCCGAAACCACCTGAATTGGTCCGTTTCCAAACAAACTCGGGTGCGGTTTAGTTGATATATGAACACAACATGGACCAAAGACATCTAAACGTCAAAGCTGTCCAATTAGATTGTGACCTTAACCATATGCCTTTTGTTTAGGTTCAGTGTTCAAAATGCCACTGTGAATGCTAAATGAACCAGGACTAAATGTATAATTACATTTTTTGGTCCGAATCAAAAGAAAAGAACTACAAGTGTAAACACACCCTAAGATGTACAAGTGTGAACACACTCTAATGCTGGGGACACACTACAGGATAATCGGGCCGATTTCCCCCCTTCTGACAATCCTAGGTAACGTCCCGATTATCTTGATGGTTCTACAGATTATTTGATCAGATGTTCCCTTGGTGTGAGGTGTGGTAAGAGTGACCAAACCTGCTGGGAAGAACGTCGGAGCCGCCCCGATCGGGAATCGTAAATAGTCAACATGTTGACTATTTCCGATTAGAAATCCTGATGTGTTGGGGAGCAAAACGGTTTTTGTCCTCATGTTTGTGGTCTCTCACATTTGGAAAATCTTATAAGATTTTAAAAGTCTTTTAGTGTGTACCCAGCATTAGATGTACAAGTGGCCCTCGTCTGAGTGGACCATAACCAGTCGGCTGGCATTCATCCACCCCTATGCATCAGCTAACCTGGTCTGACAGTTTTATTACACACCAACCAAGTTCATCACAACAAAGACATTTTATTCACCAAAAACATTGTGACTTTGGAAGCAAAGTTCAGGCATTGTCACAGCCTCAGCCAACACACACGACACACATCCAAACCCTGTGAGCATGTGCCGTGCATGCATCACTGTTTCTCTGCGGCACAGGCCGGCAGGCTAGGGGATTTGTCAACAGCTGTTTGACCAGCAGGCCATGTTGTTGTGCCCTGGCTGCCAGCGGGCGGTGTCCATATTGAGATGATGTGATCCACTTATGGGAGTAAACAGCATGAGGAAGGCGTGGCCTTGGCCCCGTAGCTGACATTTTCCACCCGAGGGATCTGCGAGTCTCGGAGCTGGGACGAATGAGGAAGGGTTAGACGTGTTTCCGGAGCTCCCTCTCCTGAGCCCGGTGATGCTCTTTCTCCCGTGCTCAGAGTCAACAAGGCCTCATGACTCAGTCCGGATCTTTCTTTCCTGTCAAATTCCCCTCTCTCTCCCTCTCTCCCTCTCCCCCCTCCCCCTCCCCCTCCCCCCTCCCCCTCCCCCTCCCCCTCCCCCTCCCCCTCCCCCTCCCCCTCCCCCTCCCCCTCCCCCTCCCCCTCCCTCTCTCTCTCTCTCTCCCTCTCTCCCTCCCCCTCCCCCTCCCCCTCCCCCTCCCCCTCCCCCTCTCTCTCTCTCTCTCTCTCTCTCTCTCTCTCTCTCTCTCTCTCTCTCTCTCTCTCTCTCTCTCTCTCTCTCTCTCTCTGTCTCTGTCTCTGTCTCTGTCTCTGTCTCTGTCGCTGTCGCTGTCTCTCATTTCCCTGCATGTAAAAACTCCCCCCCTCTCTTTCTCACCAGCTCTCTGTGTTTCTGTTCTTTTCCACGGTTTCCTCTCCCTCCTCAGTGGAATGAGTCAGTCTCTAACCTCTGACTGACAGCACAGCACTTATGAACTCGATACAAGCAGGTCGATGGTTGAGTCGATGCGTGCGCCTGTTGGAAGGGGGAGAGCTGTTGTGCTGACTGCATGTCTGAGGGAACGAGACAGTCATGCACACACACGGCACGCAAGTGGTACGGTACAACACACACACACACACACAGGCCACACAACAGTACAGTACGATACAGACCCACACAGAGAGCACCCGAGTGGTACTGTACGACACACACACACAGATGGCCAGCAGGCACATCACATGACGCAGCCTGTGTTCTCTATCTGAGCCTGTTTCTCTTCTCCATCTGACTCACAAGGGTCCAGCCATGTTTGTTTTCCTAGTTCACTGTGGAAAGGACGAGGTAGTTTCACTTCACACAGTTCAGCTTGCTTGGTCAGTGGCTTTATCTGGATAAAGTTAACTGATGTATGTCTTTAGCGGAAGTGAGTCATTTCATGGTGTCAGAAATAATTTCTCACCTATAAAACCTCATTTATTTTTTCTTGTAAGTTTGAGGTTATGTTTTGTCGAGTAGTATGTCTTGATAAAGCATCACATCCTTCTATGTCCACTGAGAGTGAGGTCTGGTAGTCTGGTAGGTACTTTAGTGTGCAGATAATGATGGTGATCATGTGAGCTGTGATTGCAGTGTTCAGTGCCCTTCCAGGGTCGTAGAACATCACATCCTCGTGAAGTGATGTTCCTGATACCCATATCTGCTTGTGGGCTTGTACGTTAAGATAACGAGAACACAAGCAGGATGTAGAAGAACAATTATCCACTCATCGAGAACAGTGATTTATAGCGACCGCTCTGTCTCTCTGTTGCACTTTGGAGGTGGAAAGGACTGATTGCTAATTGTGGTGGAAATGCTCTCTATCCGGCCTAGACTAGCCGTGCCAGGCCTTTGAAAACGCCTGGGGAGACACGAGCGCTCTGGGAGAGGAGGAACTGGCACACAGGCATTGTGTGGTTGGCAGTTTTGGTCAAACATCCTCATAAGTACTGCCTTATAACACAGTTCACTTATGCGAGGCCCTCTTGAATACGTTTCCACCCTCTGTCTTTTAGCTTGATTTGTTTCAGAATCAGTCCCTGAGAAAACAACGTTTCCTTTTTATCGAAGATGGTCATGAACAACCACGCAGAAAGACTCCAACCTCCAAATGTTCCCAGACAGACATGACTAATGAGGTCAGAGTTGTAAAGAAGCCGAATGTGAGCCAGTGGAAGAAGGTGGTAACCCAAGATGACAGGTCTGCAGAGTCTGGGACCTCGCCCCTGGCTCAGGACATGGCTGTCTCCTGGGTTGGAGGGATTCAGGGAGGATGTTGGGTTCTGAATATCACAGGCTTAATGCTCTTCTCTGCACTTTCCTGTAGCATCGGGTTAGGGTTTGTTTGGTGCTTTCTGGTTTTTCAACACTCTTTCTTACTCTCGTATTCTCTTTCTTTATCAATATTTTTCACATGAATATTGTCTTACATACAATATTATTTTATCTTCTGACTTTTTGTGACAGTAGAAACGTCCAATATGGAGAGAATTTCTAAATAATCTCAGACTCAGCATCAGAATCAAAGGTTTACACAAACAAGGAATTTACTATGGCAGGAAAGTGCATACAATAAACAACAAGAATCTTAAAAACAAAAGGGACAAAACATTTCAAAATGTGTGCGTAGGACTTGACCCCAGTGCTGTACGTGTGCGTGTAACGCGTGTGCGTGTAACGCGTGTGCGTGTAACGCGTGTGCCTGTTCTGCAGGGTGATCAACGCAGGGAAGAGCCCGCTGAACGAGGACCAGGCGTGCTGTGAGGTTCTGGTGCTTAAGAAGAGACACGTGGGGAGCTCCACCCCCAACAGGACCCCCACCAGCAGGAGGAGGTCGTCCCTGCCCAATGGAGAGGGCCTGGGCCCCAAGGACAACGCTGTGAGTCCCCCTGACCCCTCCAGACCCCCCCCTGACCCCTCCAGACCCCCCCCTGACCCCTCCAGACCCACCCTGACCCCTCCAGCCCCCCCCTGACCCCTCCAGCCCCACCCTGACCCCTCCAGACGCACCCTGACCCCTCCAGCCCCACCCTGACCCCTCCAGCCCCACCCTGACCCCTCCAGACCCCCCCTGACCCCTCCAGACCCCCCCCAGACCCCTCCAGACCCAACCTGACCCTCCAGACCCCCCCCAGACCCCACCTGACCCCTCCAGATGCCCCTTTGTCAAGGGATCTTAGGGTTTGAAGGCCAAGGTTAAGGTGTGTGTGTGTACTTCCAGGACTGCGAAGGCCTGACGCTCCACTACTGGGCCATGTTCGACGGCCACGCGGGCTCCGGTGCCGCGGTGGTGGCCTCTCGCCTCCTGCAGCACCACATCGTGGAGCACCTTCAGGAGGTGTTGGACGTCCTGCAAAACCCGTCTGTGCCGCCCCCCACCTGCCAGGGGGAGGAGCCCACCAACCACCACCTGACCCCCACCTCCCACCGGGCCCTCACCAGGGCCGCTTCTCTCAGGGGGGCCGCGGGGGCCCCCGGGTCCCCCTGCCCCCCGCCGACGCGCTTCTTTATGGAGAAGAAGGTCCAGCATGAGAGCATGGTGATCGGAGCCATCGAGAACGCCTTCAAGGACATGGTATGAGGGAACCAGTCAGTCCACTCTGCTAGATCTAGTCACATCCACTTACTTCCACTCTGCTTATAGCTACGGTGCCTCATGCGCTAACCACGCATGAGACATCCTATACAAGTCTCTGAACATTTAGTGCTGTACGGGTTCATCACCAGCAGTGCCACTGGGAACTGCTGTTTAAACGGCTTACATACAAATGTTTATGGATATAGAAATGTGTATGCTGACACATGCAGCCTAATCTGGGGTTATTTATAGGTCACTTCTACCCAATGTGACAGGGGGAGATGTGCTCTGATTGGAGGGAGCCAGTGTGGCAGGGGGAGATGTGCTCTGATTGGAGGGAGCCAGTGTGGCAGGGGGAGATGTGCTCTGATTGGAGGGAGCCAGTGTGACAGGGGGAGATGTGCTCTGATTGGAGGGAGCCAGTGTGACAGGGGGAGATGTGCTCTGATTGGAGGGAGCCAGTGTGACAGGGGGAGATGTGCTCTGATTGGAGGGAGCCAGTGTGACAGGGGGAGATGTGCTCTGATTGGAGGGAGCCAGTGTGACAGGGGGAGATGTGCTCTGATTGGAGGGAGCCAGTGTGACGGGGAGATGTGCTCTGATTGGAGGGAGCCAGTGTGACAGGGTGAGATGTGCTCTGATTGGAGGGAGCCAGTGTGATGGGGGGAGATGTGCTCTGATTGGAGGGAGCCAGTGTGACAGGGGGAGATGTGCTCTGATTGGAGGGAGCCAGTGTGACAGGGTGAGATGTGCTCTGATTGGGGGGAGCCAGTGTGACAGGGGGAGATGTGCTCTGATTGGAGGGAGCCAGTGTGACAGGGGGAGATGTGCTCTGATTGGAGGGAGCCAGTGTGACAGGGGGAGATGTGCTCTGATTGGAGGGAGCCAGTGTGACAGGGGGAGATGTGCTCTGATTGGAGGGAGCCAGTGTGACAGGGGGAGATGTGCTCTGATTGGAGCGAGCCAGAGGCAGTTCCCAGAGAGGAGTGGGTGTCAAACAGCTGGAAGCTGAAGATAAGACACTGCACCTACTCTCTCTCTCTTTCTTTATCTCTCTCTCGCTCTCTCTTTCTCTCTCTCTTTATCTGTCTCTTTATCTCTCTCACTCTCTCTTTCTCTCATATCCATTATCTGTAGCTGATTCCTTCAAACCAGCAGCATATGGTGTCAGCCGGCCGGCCAGTCAGTCCGTTAGTTGTCTATTCAGTCAGCCAGCTAGACAGCAATTAAGCAACCCAGCCAGTACTGTGTTCAGTCAGTCAGGTTGCTGCAGCTGCAGGTCTGCTCTAGTATTCTGGCCCTGCCTCAGGTCAAATCTAGCTCTGCTGCACAGTGGGTCGAAGGTTAAAGTCTAAGCCTAGCGGTTTGAGGCAGAGCCAGGGAGGTCTTTATGGTTCTGAAGGAAAAGAGGTCAAGAAGATCTAAAGATTGTTGCTTGGATCAGTTAAACCTCTTGTTGTCGAATCATAAGAGCTGTTCAGCTCACTTGGCCTGGTAGATTTTCATCTGGCTGAGCGGAGCTGGCCTTGGCAGTGGGCTTCTTGTGGAAGTGGGCGCGGATGCAACGTGAGATCGCATGTGAACAGAGATCGCATGTGGACAGAGATCGCATGTGAACAGAGATCGCATGTGAACAGAGATCGCATGTGAACAGAGAGCGCATGTGAACAGAGATCGCATGTGAACAGAGATCACATGTGAACAGCCACCTGTGTTTCTGAGTTTGCCGTGTAACCTCTTTTACGCAGGTTTTCTCTTCCTATTTCTTTACATTTGGAAACAGATGATTTTAGAACACATTTACACACTGCTAGAGTACCATAGTTATTCATATAAGAAATGAGCCTACAGGAAATAGCTGTTGAGGCAGGGATTCTGGGGCATGTCATGCGTTCATGTAAACATGCTCCATCCTGACCCAGGGAAGGCTGCTTGTTCCTTCTCCACTAGATGGCGCTGTGAGATCAACAGACTCCTGAATCTTCTTCATCCAGGCACCTTATTGCACCATTGTTGCTGCACCTGTGCACTTTACCGAAAGGGCTGCTGGGACACAGTCAGTGACAAACAAGGAAAGAGATGGTAGGAAAGAGAAAAGCTGTACACGAACAGCGTCGTGTGCAGAGAGGAGGCTAGCGTGCTGTTGAATATAAGAGCAGAGTTGGATTTTGCTTGAGTTTAGCTTCTATTCTGAACAATTGACTGGGATTTAGACCTTGGGGTGAAAATCTGATTGTAATTTCCCTAAATGTTTAGCTCACTCCTGTTTTGATTTAATACATGATCAAGTTGGCGTCTCATTCCTCTCTAAAGTCTTGCTGTTTCTCTCTCTGTCTCCGCCACTCTCCCTCTCTCTTTCTCCCTCCCTCCTCTCTCTCTCTCTCTCTCTCCCTCTTTCTGTCTCTTTCGCTCTATGACTTTGAGGCGGTTCATGTTTGGGTAACTCTGTCTCAGAGTTCACCGTGGTGAGCTTATCTTGTCAAGTATCCTCCAGAGCTGATAATTCTCTACTGACATGAATCACTGCATTCCTATGGAAACGGGCTGTTTGTGGAGCGGCTGCCAGGGACTGCTAAACAGGCAGGGACGTGGTGTCAACACCAGACACACACCACACACACACACACACACACCAGCGCACTCTCTGGCTTATCACTTGATTCTACTGAGAACAGGATGACAGAGAAATGAGACCCCCCTCCTTCCAGATCCCTAAGGTGTCCAGCCACTAGCTAATCCACAAGCTAACCCCACAAGCTAACCCCACGAGAGAGCTGTGCCACAGGGAGAGTGGCTCGTCACTTCTCCCGGTGTCTTGGATAAGGGATTCTCAAAGGGGAGTGTGTACAGATTGAGATACTTTTATTATTGATGGTGGCGGCTCTGACATCTGATTGCAGGAGAAACATATGCATTGCTCTGCATTCATATTTCATCTTAGGTTGAAGGACACCATCTTCTCTCTCTCTCACACTGTCTCTTTTTTCTCTTTCTCTCCCTCCTCCACTCTCTCTCTCTCTCTCTCTCTCTCCCTCTCACTCTTTTTTTATTTTCTCTCTGTCAATAGGGCGTAACACACACGTACACACACACACACACACACAGCCATGGAGCACACGACAAACCTACCTGAACGTGGTAAGTAGGGTGAAGTGCCTTGCCCAAGGACACAACGTCATTTTGCTGGGAATCGAACCGGCAACCTTCTGAATAATAGCCCGATTCCCTAACCGCTCAGCCATCTGACTCTGTGCATGTGTGTTCCACAAGGAGCAATGTGTTTTGGGACCCAGTAGATACATGAGGTTGTGCATCAGTCAGTTTTACATGCACACATAATGAGCAGAACATGTTTCCCTCCACGGCAGTGCAGACTGTTAAATACCTCGAATCCCTTCCCCACTCTTCCTCAGCCAGCGTTTAGATTCCAGACATGTTATTGTGTGGCAGACCTGCATGATTTAGGGAACTGCATGATTCAAAAGGATTAATTCAGTGACAGATTAACTATTAAAATAAATAATTTATGCTATAGATTTTTAAATCATTTCCTGGTTCAATTAGCACAAAGTTAATCTCCTAATTAGCCACTGTAATAAGGAGCACCTCTCTAACACCATGTATGCGGTTCATCATCCTGCTCTTTTCGCACACTGCTCCTTCAGTCATACATCCCATCCTGACCTGTAATATCACATAGTACATCAAGCGTTTTACGTTGTAGCTCCTCTGCTCCTGCAGAAGAGGTTACCCTTCAACAGCAGACTGAGTTAGCTTTTAACAGGCTAAAGGTACAAAATAATCAACAAAAATACCCCCTTTAATTGCATAGGTATTCTTGTGTGTGTGCAGGATGCGCAGATTGAGAGAGACAAGATGGTGTTCAACATCTCTGGAGGCTGTACTGCTCTGGCGGTGATGTTCTTACTGGGGAAACTGTATGTAGGAAATGCTGGAGACAGCCGGTAAGACTAACACACAGTACACACACACACACACACACACACTAACATACAGTACACACACACACTCACACACACACACACACACACACACACACACACACACACACACACACACACACACACTAACATACAGTACACACACACACATACAGTACACACACACACACACACACAGTACACACACACACACACACACACAGACACTAACACACAGTACACACACACACACACACACACAGACACTAACATACAGTACACACACACACAGTACACACACCACAGTACACGCACACACACACACAGTAACATACAGTACACACACACAGTACACACACCACAGTACACGCACACACACACACACAGTAACATACAGTACACACACACAGTACACACACCACAGTACACGCACACACACACACAGTAACATACAGTACACACACACAGTACACACACCACAGTACACACACACACACATCAGGCCAACCTCCCTGATATCCACGTCAGCCGTAACAATCCAAAACAAACAATCCTTGTTCTGTCTCCCCGGCTGCCTCAGAGCCATCATTATCCGGGCTGGAGAGGTCATCGCCATGTCAACAGAGTTCACTCCAGAGTCAGAGAGACAGCGGCTGCAGTTCCTGGTAAGAGTCAGTCACTCTGAGCCCTCTTTGATTCCACACAGCTGCCAAATCCTCCAAGATGTTACACCCTCTTTCCCTCTGGGACGGGTACTATGCTTATCTCTCCAGCTACCCTGCTCTGCGCCCGCTAGACCATGGGATTGTTTTCCCTTTCCCTCGGGCCGTGTCAATCTCTCCCTCTCCCTCTCGCTCCCCCTCGTCTCCTCTCCTGCAGGCCTACATGCAGCCCCACCTGCTGGGGAACGAGTTCACCCACCTGGAGTTCCCCAGGAGGGTGCAGAGGAAGGAAGTGGGCAAGAGGATGCTGTATCGAGACTTCACCATGTCAGGCTGGTGAGGCTCCTCTGCTGCTCCTGTACTGTGGTGTGTGTGTGTGTGGTGTGTGTGGTATGTGTGTGTGTGTGGTGTGTGTGGTGTGTGTGTCCTAGTCATGGCCATCGAGCACACTGAGTGTTTATCCATCAGTCTTTCCTTGTGCCCTGGGGTCAGATGAGCCACTGTTTGGCACAATGTCACATCATAACGTCACATTCCAAAGTTTCACTAATAACCTTGGCCCCGATAGCATGGAAATTGCCATCATCAACAGTCTCTTTGTCTCCCTTTTTTGTCCGGAACCTTGAAATAAGAATTCACTGACGGGGCAGTGCACTGTACGGAGGATCTGAATGTGGCTGCGACATTCGATGAGCTGCATCCAAGTGAAGGAACCTCAAGGACGGCTGTGTGTGAGGGAGGTGACTGAGCAGGGCTGTGTCAGTGAGCAGGCCTGTGTCACTGAGCAGGGCTGTGTCACTGAGCAGGCCTGTGTCACTGAGCAGGCCTGTGTCACTGAGCAGGGCTGTGTCAGTGAGCAGGGCTGTGTCAGTGAGCAGGGCTGAGTCAGTGAGCAGGGCTGTGTCACTGAGCAGGGCTGTGTCAGTGAGCAGGGCTGTGTCAGTGAGCAGGGCTGTGTCAGTGAGCAGGGCTGTGTCACTGAGCAGGGCTGTGTCAGTGAGCAGGGCTGTGTCACTGAGCAGGGCTGTGTCAGTGAGCAGGGCTGTGTCAGTGAGCAGGGCTGTGTCAGTGAGCAGGCTGTGTCACTGAGCAGGGCTGTGTCAGTGAGCAGGGCTGTGTCAGTGAGCAGGGCTGTGTCAGTGAGCAGGCTGTGTCACTGAGCAGGGCTGTGTCAGTGAGCAGGGCTGTGTCAGTGAGCAGGCTGTGTCACTGAGCAGGGCTGTGTCAGTGAGCAGGCTGTGTCACTGAGCAGGGCTGTGTCAGTGAGCAGGGCTGTGTCAGTGAGCAGGGCTGTGTCACTGAGCAGGGCTGTGTCAGTGAGCAGGGCTGTGTCAGTGAGCAGGGCTGTGTCACTGAGCAGGGCTGTGTCACTGAGCAGGGCTGTGTCACTGAGCAGGGCTGTGTCAGTGAGCAGGGCTGTGTCAGTGAGCAGGCTGTGTCAGTGAGCAGGGCTGTGTCAGTGTTGCCTGAAGCAGGTTCTGTGTGAGCAGATGTAGGTCAGGACTCTGACTGTTTCCTGCTTCCAGAACTCTCCGTCCAACTAGCTGCCTGTCTCACACACTTAGACACATCATGTATTTTTTATCAGGTTCCAACTCAGCTCTGCTTCAACAGTCAGGAGGACTAGAACTGGAACCGTATTTCACAGAGTCCCATTCCAGACTGGACACACAGCGAGACCAGCTTCTCACGACAAGCCTCTCTGGAAGGTTCCAGAAACCTTTTGGGATGTTCAGTTTTCAAGTTCAGACTGTTCATGTTTAAAGACACACGCAAGAATTTGCTAAACCATTCCTTTAGTCTCGTCTGCTGCCTGAGAGTCGCTGGTGCTGTTCACACTTTGATGTGTTCAGATGCCTTAGTGGTGTGTTATCTAACTACGTCCGTGAGCCACTTCAGTTTCTGTAGAAATGTCTGTTTGGGTGTGGGTGTGGGTGTGGGTGTGGACTGTATGAACCCAGCACACCCTCAAACACTAATGACAATACACAGTCCACAACACCTCTCTCCCTCCTCTCCTCCCGGAGTACGGAGCCACAGAGGGGGGGGGGGGGGGGGGGCGACAGACAACGACAGGAGAGACGTGTGTTCAGGCCCTTGTTCGGTTGATAGATGTTTGACTGTGTGCATGTTCTACATCCTCAAACAGCCCAGCAGGCAGGGCAGCAAGGCGAGAGGGCAGGATGGGCAGAGAGGGTGGGAGAGAGAGGGAGAGAGAGGCAGGGAGGGGGAGAGAGGGTGGGAGAGAGAGGCAGGGAGGGGGAGAGAGGGTGGGAGAGAGAGGGAGAGAGAAGCAGGGAGGGGGAGAGAGGGTGGGAGAGAGAGGGAGAGAGAGGCAGGGAGGGGGAGAGGGAGAGGGAGGCTAAGTTGGAGAGCTAAGGAGAGATGGATGTGTTGCAGAAACAGTAGAATGAGAGGAGGAGGAGGAGGGGAGGTAAGAAGGAAGCTGGGTGATATAGTCAGAGCAGCCAAGCCGGGCCAGGAGTAGTGTGTGGGGGCGGGGATAAATGACAGACCAGGGTTCTCAAATGAGAGGCCGTCTAGGGCGAAACTACTGAAAAGCTTGCTCATACACATTAACTCATCCGTTGTTCTTTAGCACTGCTGATGTCATGCCAATACATGTTGAATTAACACATTAAAATAAGTCATTTTCATTAGTAATTAATTAATTCAGAAGAGAAAGAATAAGAAGAGAGAGAAGGTGGGAGAGGAGACCATTTTCAGTGCGCCTGGAAGTTTGTTTCAGTGCATCCGTAAGTCACTGTAAAACGAAGGCAGAGCTTACTTAACCTAATACCTCAGCACGTTTGCTGCTTAAGACTTGAAAAGAAAAAGGGAGTCAAGTGGCTGAGCGGGTAGAGCATCGGGCTAGTAATCTGAAGGTTGCCAGTTCGATTCCCGGCCAGTACACATGACGTTGTGTCCTTGGGCAAGGCACTTCACCCTACTTGCCCCGGGGAGAATGTCCCTGTACTTCCCTGTAAGTCGCTCTGGATAAGAGCGTCTGCTAAATGACTAAATGTAAATGTAATGTAATGTAAAAAACAAGATGCACACATTGTTATGTTTGTTTCATTTCGCACTGATCAAAGTCTAGGACCATCCATTTGTGGCTTTTCCTAAATATTTAATCTTCCAGTATTGAAATTACATTAGTAAAAGCTAGTTTCAAGCTATTTTGTAGTTTGTCGTTGCTATTTCAGTTAAATGGCTGCTTCGTGTTCAGCGATTTTCTTGTCTTTCAAGGTTGCGATTCTCTTTTCTTTCAGGAAGTGTCGCACATATTCGTACTGCCTACTCGTGGGGTGGGGGTGGGGGGGAGAGAGAGAGGTGGGGAGAGAGGGAGAGCGGTGGGGAGAGAGGGAGAGAGGTGGGGGGAGAGAGGGAGAGAGAGGTGGGGGCAGAGAGGTGAGGAGGAGAGAGGGAGGGAGGTGGGGGGAGAGAGAGGTGGGGGGAGAGAGGTGGGGAGGAGAGAGGGAGGGAGGTGGGGGGAGAGAGGGAGAGAGAGAGGTGGGGAGGAGAGAGAATAGGAAAGAGGTGTCAATGGACTTTAAAATTCACTGTATGCCCATTTTACCCACCGAACTGTCGTTATTCAACTACGGCAAGGAAAACTCGGTTTTGCAGTCAATGACCCCTTTAAAAGAACCTGTCATATATATATACAGTGCCCTCCAAAAGTATTGGAACAGTGAGGCCAATTCCTTTATTTTTGCTGTAGACTGAAAACATTTGGGCTTGACATCAAACGATGAACGTGAAACCAGAGATCAACGTTTCAGCTTTTATTTCCAGGTATTTACATCAGGATCTGATGCACAAATTAGAAAATATCACCTTTTTGTTCGAACCCACCCATTTGTCACGTGAGCAAAAGTATTGGAACATATGACTGACAGGTGTGTTTTGTTGCCCAGGTGTGTCCTATTACATACATTATTCAATCAATAAATACCACTGAATGTCTACACTCAGGTTCAGATTGGGTAAGATAGGTTTTGTCTATGCAGACTGTATTCAGAGGTGAAAACAACATGAAAACCGGAGCGCTGTCTTTGGGTGAAAAACAAGCAATTGTGAGTCTTAGAGAAGATGGAAAATCAATCAGAGCCATTGCAGAAACATTGGCCATAGCCAGTACAACCATTTGGAATGTCCTGAAGAAGAAGAAAACTACTGGTGTACTAAGTAACAGACGTCGAACAGGTAGACCAAGGAAAACATCAGCAGTTGATGACAGAAACATTGTGAGAGCTGTAAAGAAAGACCCTAAAACAACTGTTAGTGAGATCAGCAACAACCTCCAGATGGCAGGAGTGAAGGTATCACTATCTACTGTTCGCAGAAGACTTCATGAACAAAAGTACAAGGGCTACACCAGAAGATGCAAACCACTCATTAGCAAGAAGAATAGGAAGGCCAGGCTGGAATTTGCCAAAAAGTACAGAGATGAACCTCAAAAATTCTGGGACAAAGTTTTATGGACTGATGAGACAAAGATTAACTTTTGCCAGAGTGATGGAAAGGCTAAAGTTTGGAGAAAGAAAGGAACTGCTCATGATCCCCAACACACAAGCTCATCTGTGAAACACGGTGGAGGTAATGTCATGGCTTGGGCTTGCATGGCTTCTTCTAGGACGGGCTCATTAATCTTCATTGAGGATGTAACACATGATGGCAGCAGCAAAATGAACTCGGAAGTCTACAGAAACATTTTGTCTGCCAATTTAAGGAAAGATGCAACCAAACTGATTGGCAGAGCCTTCATCATGCAGCAAGATAACGACCCAAAACACACTGCCAAAACAACAAAGGAGTTCATCAGGGGCAAGAAATGGAAGGTATTAGACTGGCCAAGTCAATCTCCAGACTTAAACCCTATAGAGCATGCATTTTACCTGCTTAAGAGGAGACTGAAGGGAGGAACCCCACAAAACAAACAACAACTGAAAGAGGCTGCAGTGAAAGCCTGGGAAAGCATCAAAAAGGAAGAATGCAAAAGTTTGGTGACGTCAATGGGTCACAGACTTGCTGCAGTTATTGAAAGCAAAGGATTTGCAACTAAATATTAAGTCTTATTCACTTAAATATGTTTTAAGTATATCTGTTCCAATACTTTTGCTCACATGACAAATGGGTGGATTCAAACAAAATGTGATATTTTCTTAGTTGTGCATCAGATCCTGATGTAAATACCTGGAAATAAAAGCTGAAACGTTGATCTCTGGTCTCACGTTCATTATTTGATGTCAAGCCCAAATGTTTTCAGTCTACAGCAAAAATAAAGGAATTCGCCTCACTGTTCCAATACTTTTGGAGGGCACTGTATATTTTTTCAAATCTGAACAAGCAAACACGTTGAGATATTTGGCAAAAGGTAGGCCCGAGTGCATGAACAAGTTTTTCAGTAGTTTAGCTCAGACGGCCTCTCATATTCTCATTGTCTGTGGTACCCTGTCCCCCCAGCATCCACCCTCTTCCCCCAGCATCCACCCTGTCCCCCCAGCATCCACCCTGTCCCCCCAGCATCCACCCTGTCCCCCCAGCATCCACCCTGTCCCCCTGTCCCCCCAGCATCCACCCTGTCCCCCCAGCATCCACCCTGTCCCCCCAGCATCCACCCTGTCCCCCTGTCCCCCCAGCATCTACCCTGTCCCCCCAGCATCCACCCTGTCCCCCCAGCATCCACCCTGTCCCCCCAGCATCCACCCTGTCCCCCTGTCCCCCCAGCATCCACCCTGTCCCCCCAGCATCCACCCTGTCCTCCCAGCATCCACCCTGTCCCCCTGTCCCCCCAGCATCTACCCTGTCCCCCCAGCATCCACCCTGTCCCCCCAGCATCCACCCTGTCCCCCCAGCATCCACCCTGTCCCCCAGCATCTACCCTGTCCCCCCAGCATCCACCCTGTCCCCCCAGCATCTACCCTGTCCCCCCAGCATCCACCCTGTCCCCCCAGCATCTACCCTGTCCCCCCAGCATCCACCCTCTCCCCCCAGCATCCACCCTGTCCCCCCAGCATCCACCCTCTCCCCCCAGCATCTACCCTGTCCCCCCAGCATCTACCCTGTCCCCCCAGCATCCACCCTGTCCCCCCAGCATCCACCCTGTCCCCCAGCATCTACCCTGTCCCCCCAGCATCCACCCTGTCCCCCCAGCATCCACCCTGTCCCCCCAGCATCCACCCTGTCCTCCCAGCATCCACCCTGTCCCCCCAGCATCCACCCTGTCCCCCCAGCATCCACCCTGTCCTCCCAGCATCCACCCTGTCCCCCCAGCATCCACCCTGTCCCCCCAGCATCCACCCTGTCCCCCTGTCCCCCCAGCATCTACCCTGTCCCCCCAGCATCCACCCTGTCACCCTGTCCCCCCAGCATCCACCCTGTCCCCCCAGCATCCACCCTGTCCCCCAGCATCCACCCTGTCCCCCTGTCCCCCCAGCATCCACCCTGTCCCCCAGCATCTACCCTGTCCCCCTGTCCCCCCAGCATCCACCCTGTCCCCCCAGCATCCACCCTGTCCCCCTGTCCCCCCAGCAGCCACCCTGTCCCCCCAGCATCTACTCTGTCCCCCAGCATCTACCCTGTCCCCCCAGCATCCACCCTGTCCCCCCAGCATCCACCCTGTCCCCCCAGCATCCACCCTGTCCCCCCAGCATCCACCCTGTCCCCCTGTCCCCCCAGCATCCACCCTGTCCCCCCAGCATCCACCCTGTCCCCCCAGCATCCACCCTCTCCCCCCAGCATCTACCCTGTCCCCCCAGCATCTACCCTGTCCCCCCAGCATCCACCCTGTCCCCCCAGCATCTACCCTGTCCCCCCAGCATCCACCCTGTCCCCCAGCATCTACCCTGTCCCCCCAGCATCCACCCTGTCCCCCCAGCATCCACCCTGTCCCCCCAGCATCCACCCTGTCCCCCTGTCCCCCCAGCATCCACCCTGTCCCCCCAGCATCCACCCTGTCCCCCCAGCATCTACCCTGTCCCCCCAGCATCCACCCTGTCCCCCAGCATCTACCCTGTCCCCCCAGCATCCACCCTGTCCCCCTGTCCCCCCAGCATCCACCCTGTCCCCCCAGCATCCACCCTGTCCCCCAGCATCCACCCTGTCCCCCTGTCCCCCCAGCATCCACCCTGTCCCCCAGCATCTACCCTGTCCCCCTGTCCCCCCAGCATCCACCCTGTCCCCCCAGCATCCACCCTGTCCCCCTGTCCCCCCAGCATCCACCCTGTCCCCCCAGCATCCACCCTGTCTCCCCAGCATCTACCCTGTCCCCCCAGCATCCCTCCATCCCAGGAACAGAGGAGAGAGAGACGGGGGAATTCCTCCGACTTTACACACTAACTCCCTCACTTCTGTTACTTCTCTCCTCTCCAGAGCCTGTTGGGAACTCAGTATAACGTACGTTTAGCCTGTATTCAGAAAAAAACTGTGCTGAGCATCAGTCCCTATATCCAAGCTATTGTTCGTCCATAGAGGTTTGGCAGACGTTTATTTGATGTGTCTTCTTGATCATCTAGAGTCCCACTATGTTTGAACGAGGACACAATTCCACTAGCTGTTCAATGTCACCCCAGAGTTTATTGCTGTTTGTGTGTTATTGTGTGTGTGTTAGTATGTGTGCATGTTGATGTGTGTGTGTGTTAATAGGTGTGCATGTTGCTGTGTGTGTATGTGTGTTAGTATGTGTGCATGTTGCTGTGTGTGTGTGTGTGTGTTAGTATGTGTGCATGTTGCTGTGTGTGTGTTTGGCATTGAGATACTGATCACGTAAAGCTGTTTTTGTCACCTCTCTGCACAGAGCAGCAGTACTCTCTGTCCCTAAGAGATGAGATCACTGCTCTCTACTGCCCATCTCTCCATGCCCTCAGAAGGGCTCATACTGAGCTTCCATACCTACCTCCCTCCCTCCTGCCCTTCCCTCTCCTCTCTTTACCTCCCCTCCTATCCTTCGTTCTTTTCCATTCCTCTGACCAACGTCCCTCCTCCCCTCCCTTCTGGCTTCCCCCCCCTCCCTCTCCCCCCCCCCCCCCCCCCCCCCCCCCCCCCCCCGCCCTCTTCCTCTGCTCTCAGACCACAACGTTGGTAAATCAACCTTGAATGTGAGAGCGTTCCTGTTGTGGTCAAACAGCGCTGTAGCTTGGGAATGCTGTTTCCTGCTGCACTGTTTGTTATTGAGTTATGAGGGGGAGCGAGGTGACTGTTCCGGGAGCAGGATTAATGAATCACAGTCCCACGGTCACACGCATGTCATCTGCTGTGTGACAGGCACCGTCTCCATGAAACAGAGTCAAGTTACTGGCTCTGGGAATTACTCGCCTACAAACTCTGAAATAATAAAGAGGAGGTGATGAAGCACAGGGAATTGACTGTCCACTGTAGTTTGACTGTCCACTGTAGTTTGACTGTTCTAAGCGGTCTGTGTTGTCTGGATCGAGGGCCGTGTTCCAGCTCTCCCAGTCGAGCCTTCCAGAGAGCTGCTCTGCTCGCTGACAGAGAAGTGCTGAGTGCTACAGTCCCGCACGCCCAGGGTGGAAACATCTGGTCTCCCCAAGTGAAACCAGTCATCTAAAAACCATCCCGCTCCCTGCTAATCCTCTTTACAGCCACACAGCTGAACTGCATTTGACAAGGTATGGACCGCTTCCATACACAGATGCTGGTTTCCACAGTCCCAGAGCCAGGTGTGACGTGGGCGAGAGGGGGTGAGCCTTCTCAAGGTGTGTTCTGGAGGGTTTATCGCTAGTGGCTCGAGTGTCTGTTTTTGGTAAAGGTGTATAGAGGAAAAAAACATTACAGAATAGTGCCGTGTGTGCAGTTTGAGTGCACAGACCTTGTTGAAGAGTTGAAGGGGGGCTAGACTACTGTAATCACCTGTACATGCACTCACCGTAGGCTTGGAATGTTTGAATGGAAAATGTTCACATCTTCACCTAGTCAGATGATTATGGTGAATTATTCATGAGTGGGGGAAGTTTAAGATCGCTCAGAGAATGGGTGAATATGGGCCGAACGTACACACACACTGCACATAGATGTACACACACCCAAACCAGAGCATCTTACATATTCAGTGTCATTTTGCAAGTGCGTATCACAAGGGAGAGTTCTGAAAGACAAGTCAGAGGGGAGTAGAGAAGAAAGATATGCTAAGGCCCTGTCTCCCTTTTTCATCTGTCTTGTCTGTGTTTTTATAT
Source organism: Hypomesus transpacificus (assembly GCF_021917145.1). Taxonomy (NCBI): domain Eukaryota; kingdom Metazoa; phylum Chordata; class Actinopteri; order Osmeriformes; family Osmeridae; genus Hypomesus; species Hypomesus transpacificus. Next base: position 10,827,129 of record NC_061073.1, read on the forward strand.
ATTTTTATATATATATAAAATATATATATATATATATATTTTTTTTACAGCCTCTCTTTCTTCCCAGCACTTTTTGGTCTGCAGCGAGGGCCCTGTGGGGGAGGCTGTGGGAGGCTTTGAGGCTGGGAGGCTCTGAGGCTGTGGGAGGCTCTGAGGCTGTGGGAGGCTTTGAGGCTGGGAGACTCTGAGGCTGTGGGAGGCTTTGAGACTGGGAGACTCTGAGGCTGTGGGAGGCTCTGAGACTGTGGGAGGCTTTGAGGCTGGGAGACTCTGAGGCTGTGGGAGGCTCTGAGGCTGTGGGAGGCTTTGAGGCTGGGAGACTCTGAGGCTGTGGGAGGCTCTGAGGCTGTGGGAGGCTCTGAGACTCTGAGGCTGGGAGGCTGGGAGGCTGTGGGAGGCTCTGAGACTCTGAGGCTGGGAGGCTGTGGGAGGCTGTGGGAGGCTGGGAGGCTGGGAAGCTGTGGGAGGCTGGGAGAATCTGAGGCTGGGAAGCTGTGGGAGGCTGGGAGGCTGCAGAGCGTGCACAGCCTGTAACTCTGCCAGCCGTAAAACAAAAACCCATTAAAGTCCTCTCTCCTCTGCGCAGGGCGTATAAAACCATTGAGGACGACGACCTGAAGTTTCCCCTAATCTACGGCGAAGGGAAGAAGGTAAGGTCAGCGGCCGCTCGCCTGCCTGCCTGCCCGCTGTGCGGCCCCCGCAGCATGCCTGCCCGCTCTGCGGCCCCCGCAGCACGCCTCGCCTCGGGGCACCATCCGTCACCAGGGGCGAGAGAGCGCTCGCTCCGCCTGCAGTAACCACCTGGTCTCTCTTCATCATGCCTTCAGTCGAGCTAGAGAAATACTGTGGCTTTTCAAGGTGCTGCCAAGGTGTATTCCTGTTCCTCACCCAGGGGCGCCAGGTTTGTGAACTCAGCGAGTAGCTCCTGCTCCAGGTATACAGAGGTTGTAACGCTTTGAAGGAGAAGCACCATGATTATCCGCTCTCTCACTCCACACACACATACACACACACACACACAGCCTAGAGCTGCTGGTGTGTGTGAGATGTGTGTGTGTGTGGACTGGTGTATATCACCCCAGAGTGTTGTCTGGAATCACACACTTCCTGTCACAAACCTGGAAAAGTCCGTCCGTCAGGCCTGCTTTTGAAGCGAAGCCAGGAGAAGAGTGAGCGTGTGAAGGGAGAGATGAATTGATAGGAAAGAGAGAGGGAGAGAGAGAGGGGGGGGATTGTGTCTGGTATGGAACAGGAGCACTACAAAGCTTGCCACACTTAGTGATTTAATCCCAGGGTATTTCTTCTTCCCTGCCTGAGGGTCTTTACTTTAAAACAGTCATCCTCTCCTCATCCCTCGCTGCCTTGTTTGTTGTGTGTCCTGATCACCGGCTGGTGCTGCTCTGGCTTTATGCCGTGCAGTCACTTCCAGCCACCTCTTCACTCGGATGTTAATGATATATAGATATTCATTCAGCCTGTCTCCCCGGCCCTGCACCCGCTGGAGGTGTGGCAGTGATGTGCACAGACAGAGGGGGCTCGCAGCGTGGATACGAGAGTGAGACTGGGTCTGGAGCCGGGGAGATGGTTAAGGATTCAGAGGGCTGGAAGACGCCGAGCGGAGATGCTTCTGCTGTGCTTCACAGAGCCATGAACAATCCCCCTTCCATCACATTACACGCAGCACCCTCTTCTGATGTGCTTTGTTTTTAATGAAGAGCTTGTGTTTATTTGCCTTGATGCGGTTTATCCATGCACATCGTATGTCCCCTGGGTTGTCCTCCTGCTGATTGTGGTGGAATATCTCTGGGGAAGTGCTCAACGAGGGCCGGTATTTAGTAGATCTATTGAGACCGGCAGCTTGGCTTGAAGTGATGTAGGAAACAGACAGATCGGTTTGAGATAGACTAGGTTTGGTCTTAGGACAGGTAGTGCAGTAAACTGATTAGGACACGCATTAACATATAACTCACCTGTTTTAAGACTGAGTACAAGGGTATGTTGGTGATTTCTACATCTATAGTGAACCAAATGTGTTCATTTGTTATTTCAATGTAGATATTGTATTTCACGAGTAACGTAGCTCCATTCCATGGCCTGACTGAGTTAAGGCAGCACCACTCTGAGTCAGAGGTGAACTGAGACCAAGTAACCTTGGAAACAAGAGCAAACAAACATTTTAAATAGTTGCCAAAACAAAGCAGCATTCTGACCTCCAGAGAGAGTTAGTTGACCTCCAGAGAGAGTTAGTTGACCTACACAGAGAGTTAGTTGACCTCCAGAGAGGGGTCGTTTTCAAAACGGGTATGTGATGTTCTTCGCAGGCTCGTGTTCTGGCTACGATTGGGGTTACCAGGGGCTTGGGAGACCACGACCTTAAAGTCCACGACTCCAACATCTACATCAAGCCCTTCCTCTCCTGCTGCCCTGAGGTAAAGTATTGTCTGTTTATATAAAAGTTGCTATTATATACCATTCATGTTATTCTTCCTTGTATGAATGACTGTAAGTCTTGGTTGGATGATGGTTCAATGATGATAATTACTGTGATAAATAAATGATGGACTGTATCCTGAACTGGAGGGTGAATACCAGGAGTCTGGTTTGATCATTGCAGACACATCGCAGTCTCTTCAAAAAGAGTACTTACCTCGTAACCGCATATCGCACACGTACTCCATCCCTCCCTCCCTCCCTCCCTCCCTCCCTCCCTCCCTCCCTCCCTCCCTCCCTCCCTCCCTCCCTCCCTCCCTCCCTCCCTCCAGGAGTCAGACTGCTCTCCTTCTCTCTCTTGATCTTTAATTCAGAACCACAGAGTTCAGTCCTGGTTCAGCAGGTATGTGCTCTCTTTTGAACATGTTTCCTCCCCTCCGACGAGTTATCAGCCAGCGCCTGGCTCCTCCGAGACAGTAAACACAGACTGGATACATATGGAAGATGGCGTCTGTTCATTCCCTCACCAACTGGCTGGGAGGAATCTCTCACAGGGTTGACTAAAGGTCAAGGTTCATCCTGTTGACCGCGTGTATAATAGAGGCAGGATTTAACCGGTTTTAGCTTCTGCTGCCTGAGTAAGGTGAGAAGCTTCTCATGGAGAAACTAGTGAAGTTACTGTAGTTTAAGTTGTCTAACATTAATATGTGTTATAAGACTGACTAAGACCTTATTACCTATTAACTACCTCTAATTACACTCAACTCTAAAGTGGTACCATGGTACCTAGTGTTCATGTGACTAAACAGGAACAGTGGGCTGTAAAAGGGGCGTGATTCCTTCACAGATTTCCTCTCCCTACACAGAACACGTATGGATCACAATCTCCAGGAAAAATGTGTGTACTGTATATCTTGATACAGCGCCAATCATCACTTCCTGTCTCCCCCCTCCATCACTTCCTGTCTCCCCTTGCGCCTCCAGGTGAAGGTGTACCCGCTGACGCAGTACCAGCATGGGGCAGACGATGTGCTGGTGGTGGGGACAGATGGCCTGTGGGACGTCCTGTCCAACCAGGAGGTGAACGAGGCCGTCACCGGTTTCCTTGCCAACTGTGGCCCTGACGACCCTCACAGGCACGTTCCTTTCACGGCTCAGCTGATGTCGAAGGTCACAGCTGAAACGTTGTCGTCGTCCCCCCCAACAAACATTGCTATCTTGTAGTAATCATGCTATATACAATTTTGGATAAGACCTTGTCTTAAGTTCACTGGGGTTCCTGCCATGTGTGTTTGGCTGAAGACAGGTTCTAGGGACCGTCTTTTCTCGTACAGTGATGTGAGCGTGGAGAGAGTTCTAACAGCCTGGTTCCCCCCAGGTACACCATGGCGGCCCAGGACCTGGTGATGCGGGCGCGAGGAGTGCTGAGGGACCGTGGCTGGAGGATAGCCGACGACCGGCTGGGATCTGGAGACGACATCTCGGTCTACATCATCCCTCTGATGCACGGCAACAGGCAGACCTAGCAACCGCTGGTCCCTGCGACGGGAGAGACGCATGGTTCGTATCTCCTCGACACCTTCCCCCTCCTAAACCCTGACCAGTGTCTTTGTCACGCTTACTGCTCTCCCGACGTGAAGGATTTTCTACTTATGATGAGTTGCCGTGGGAGCTTAGTTCACGGTATGAGGTTTTGTCCAGGATTGTACCAGACTAGCATCGGTCAATGTGAAGACGAGGGTCAACGAAGAGCCTTCTCTTTCAGACCATAGCCTCTCATTAGGTTGTTAATGTGTTTCTTCTAGTGAAGGTGTGAACACCTAGTGTAACCAGCACACTGCAGAAGATGAGACTAGTTCACCAGACCCACATGGTATAGAAAAGGCTAGTCATCATTGTTGCTGGGTAGTTTGGATTTAGACTCAAATGTATACTTCCCTTTTGTAGAACAAACAAACCAGAGGAACACCATTGGGCCTCTACTTACACTCTCTCTAACTGACCTTTTTAAGTTGTTAGACGGCTACTAGCCTCGTATGTTATTTGATGAAGGAGCAGGAAGTGATCGGAGGGGGTTAGGCATGTGGGAACCTGTTTAGGATGTGAAGATGTGAATTGAGATATTAACGTTATTGACAATAAGTATGTAAATATGTTTAAAATGGTGACATTTGGGATATTGTGTATATGGTTTTGTTGTATGATTGTACAGTGTATAGAGACCCTGCTTGAAGTGTATATACTGTAAGTGATCAAGCCCCTTATCTTCTAAGGATCATCTAAGCCCTGCTTGACCAAGGTCAGCCGTCCATTGCGTCCACAAATCTCTAAATAGTGCAATCCGCCAGTAGACATCCCTTAGCTTTAAGATTTCAGAGTTACCTAGTTCCTTCGGCTGCAGTAGGACAACATGAAGTCAGTCTGCTGTGAAGGTGGCTGCCACTGGCCCATCACTGGATACGCTCTGGAAAAAGCGTCTGCTAAATTACTAAATACATTTTATTTCATTTTAAACTTGTATTTATTTATTTTAAAAAATATTTTCATTTTCTTGGTCAGTTGTGGTCGTGCTGAGGGAGAAACAATGATATAGCTGCACTCAGAAGTAACATAAACTAATGTGTATATTATTTGTTTATTTTATATGAACGGTAGTGTAATTTAAAGTTTTTATTTGTTTCTGATACTGAAGAACCCACTGGTATGACTGAAAAATATTTGGTATTTTGATAGCAAACCTGTATTACATCTTGAATAGATCCAGCCCCTGCATTGGTGAACCATTTAAATTCAACACAGTTCCTTTCTAATCATAATGAAATCAAGTTTTCCATCTACCTCATGATTTAAAAAATCCACTTTCCTTGTTTTACCTGTGTGCATTATCTCTTTGTGTGTCTGTTTACAAATTTAATGGACAGCATTTTCTGGTAGACTTGCCAGTCTTTTAAATTAGTCTAATCTGAAAATGTAAGCACTTCGTATTCGATGTTTGTGCACTGTGATTGATATGATGATGCCTATGCCAACTGACGTTTGAATTCAGTTGGTATTGACATCATATCTTACTGAATTAATTTTCAATGTTGACATTATTAGAGAAAACGGCTGTGTGTCCTTTCTAAAATATCAGTGACTTCTGACACTGGAGAAACAGATTGTGAAATGTATGTGGTGCGGTTTGCTTGTCTGAAAATCAACGTGAATTAGTTTATTTTCCATTATTTTGAAATTATGTTTACTATTAATGGATTGTTGAAGTTACGTCACAACTCAGGAAGCTATGTGGCAGATATTTTATGCTGTTGTACAGAAAGTGGTTGGTCATTTCATTGTTAAATTCTTCAGAATTTTGTGTCAAGTTCAGAATAAAGATCTGTTATTTACGTTTTGTTCATCTTAACAGACGACTGACGTAGGGCATTACTTATTTAAATGGATGTTTAGTTGTTAGGTGTTAATATTTGTTATTCTCCTCTTGTCAGGAACAGAATTGGAAGTTGACGTTGTAAAACTGAACACACTTTCTTAATGATAATAATACATGTAATGCTAACTAAGGACTTCCCTGAATGGCACTATAGGGCATTCTGCAGGTGTCTTCAGACATGGCAGAACCAGTGATCCACTAGCTTGTCATGTCTTGTTGAAACTGGAGGAATACTTCTTTTTGTACCAAGTTTTCTTTCTATCCCTTAAAAGATGCTTTTGCTCCGATCTATCCGTCCTCTTTTGTAACTCTGAGTTCCTCTTAACTGTTCCTGGTATGATGCATGCTTCTGTTCAAACATTGTTCTTCTTCCCCACTCTAGAGAGAACCACTGTAGTTGCTTTATGAGACTTTAAAAGACGGTTGAAGAGGCAGGTGGAGGTTTAAATGAATGTAAAAACATGTAAATACAGCGCAACACATACTTCTGGAATAAGTATTTCCTTTGTGACAATGTATGTGCTGTACATTTGAAGTTCAACATTCGTAACGTCTTGAAAACTTGAGTGCATTGTAAAAAAGATGACTAGAGTTGCTTTTCAATTTGATTAAAGTACTGGATGATAAAGGACTCATCTTGTTCTTATTGGCTGGGACACAGACTTGTTAATTGTGATGAGAGAAAAAATGCTGTTCCATAATGCATGACATTCAGGTATACAAGGAATGGCTATGTGAATAAGGCTAACAATCTAGGCAAGGGTATTCGTCTGAATAAAACTGTTGTGTTACAATGACCCAAAGTGATATTCCTGGAGACAGAAACTCAATGATTCAGACACGTTTCTGACTGTTGAAAGAGTGCGTAAATATCTGTTCTGGTTCGAAAAATGGCTCAAAGTTTTGTAATACCCTTCTTTCTGTGTCAAATGAAATGAGGCACTAATCCCCTAATGGGACAGGGTGTGGACAACAAGGTAGAGAAGGCACACAGTCCACTGATGAGCACTCGGGATTTACAGAACATCAGAAGCAAATACTATATAGCCTTATTTTGGATATACACTTACAGTTTAAGTACTGCAGCTATATATTCTTGATGTATACATGTTTTCTCACTCACTCACTCACTCACTCACTCACTCACACACACACACACACACACACACACAGTACACCTCCTCGTCTCATTGGATCTCAAAGGGCTGTCGTGGGAGTCTTGAGTCCCAGGGTCTCTGCAGGAGACAGAGAGCCATCTGGCTGTACATCCCAGCACCAGCCAGTCCCTTCCAGCCAGACCAGCACTGATCTGGCACTACCTTCCTGCTCTCCACACGCGTGTGTGAACTACCTTCCTGCTCTCCACACGCGTGTGGGGGGGTCCAGATTGGATGACAGCACTGGCACACTTTAAATAGACTAGCTGTTGTTGAAATGGCGCTTGTTTGAGTGTCCATACAGGCTCGCACCTTTTCCCTGGAAGAGAGTGTATTCGACCACCGAGAGAAAAAACGCTGTACCCATCCGACCGCTAGGTTGAAAAAGGTCTAGTTACAGACGCTCCTTTTTAGCAGAGATGGGATGTAACGAAGTACAAAAACTACCGTAGTAGATTTTCCTGGTATCTTTACTTAATAATGTTTTGTTCAGAAAACTTTTTACACAAATATCTGTACTTTATACCTCTTAAATTTAAAGCCTTCTCTGTTCTCTGAAAGGTTTAATATATATATTTTAAATATATATATATTTTAAGGCACGTTTTTGAATGAGAGTTAGCGATGCCGACATGACTAAGAATAGAGACACTATCTTCATCCATGGCCACATATGAGGGAAATTGTCAGTGTCAAAAAGGACTCCTGGTCGAATTGTCTGCTGTCTATAGGCCTTTAGTGTATTTTTGTATTAATGTATCAAATACAACATATACTTTCTTACTGTACTTCAGTAGATTTTTCTGTTATCAGTAGGCCTACTTCACAATTTTTCTGACAACTAAAACAGGCAGTAGTAATTACTACTTTTTAGTATACATAAGAGCCCGTACTTCTTTACTTTAACTTGAGTGAAAAAGTGTAGTCAGTACTTCAACATTTACTAGAGTCTATTTAAACACGAGTAGCCTATCTGTACATCTACTTGAGTGAAGGATGTGTGTAGGCTACTTTTGCCATCTCTACTTTTCAGCCAGCTTGCCACTCAACAGTCAGTGCGTTTAAAACATCCTGTAATGATTCTAATAGGTCAAGCTCCAGTTCATTAGCCTGACGTTGTCATACTCATAATTCTAGTCAGAATATGAGTCTGAGAACTCTCCGTTGGCCTTTGACTACGAGGCGTATTTCAAACGAGCCTGGAAAACAAATGCCTCTTCGCTCAATTGGATAGATCTACAACCAATCAGAGCAACAGAGTGTGTGACGTATGTTAAGCGCCGCATAGTTGTAGTCAACAGAACTAAACTGAGAGGCAGCTAACTCTTTACTGACTAAACTGCAAGCAGACTTGAAGTATGCTTGAAGAATGAATACAAACGATTTTTGCCGGTGTTGTAAAATTAATTTAAGGGTAGGGGGAGTACTTGTTCACACGGTCAACCTTTTTGAGCGAAACAATAAAGGGCAATGCATATACGAACAAGTTCTCCGTTTAGGATTACAACTTCACAAAAGAAAAGGAGAAACCACAATGGCCACTGGGTTTTCATTGTGTCCCATCTCCTTCGCAACCATCGGGGCCAGCTGATAAATTAAACTTTTACCGAATCCCGTAGGAAGGACGGCAAAAACATATTTCCATCGACAAATGCCTTGATTGCGTCTCTCTGTTCCTCTTTCAAAATTAATGCGCTGTCGATGTCTTCTAAAACCGACTCGATGGCAGAATCATAACATCCCAGATCTCCAGCGGTAGCCATGTTTGTTCAAAACAAATTCAACTTAAGCGCTCTTTTGTATCGTGGGTGATTACGTTACTGTTGATCATCTGTCCATCATCGTATAAAGCCCGCCCTGGCAATTTCATTGGTTTGCCCAGATTCTGGTTTTCTGTAGTTGGTCTCCAATACGAGACCCTCCAGACCCAACTTCCTGACCAAATTTTTTTGGGGCGGGGAGAAGTTGGGCTGGCAGCCAGGCTACAAGTTCATAGAAAATGTACCAAATATAAAGGAACTAGCTAACTGGCAGCCAATGGAGAGCTGATGGAGTGCTCAGATGAAGCGGTGCCCAGCGGTCCACCAGCGCTTTTCGACCAGAGGAAGACGCTGAACGGACACACGCCTGGCAGCATGCAGGTGTAGCCGGTGTGAATAGGTGAAACTCACTCCTCAGGTATGTAATGGGCCACCCGCGTCAACGAATAGCTAGCTTTTTTTTGGGCGTAGCTGGTAGTGGTGGCGCTTGGGAAGTCCGAGGTGGCGTGTTCGACTCTCGTTGAAGGGTGGACACGGTCCAGAAAAGTCTGACGGACCTCGCTAGACCACGTCCGTTACATACCGTCACACAGGCATCTGGGGAATGCAAGAGTACTGTAGGCAACACACCGCCACGTTATCCTGCCTATCGGGAGGAAGGAAGGTGTGGCCATTTCTTCCACAGTGCAGCTGTGCTAATCATTGGAACAGGCAGAATTTCCACACGGGGCTTTAATTTACTGCCTTTGAACTTCCACGGCCTGAAGCAGATTAATCTTGGGTTTGGCTCCAGTGGGAGAGTTGTTGATACAAAATGGAGGGCCCGGGATTGACGGACCAGGCAGTGGCCTCCATAATTTACCATGTCCTGCACTCACTCTGCCTGCTGTTCAGACCAGGACACAGACTAGTCTCATGTTGATCGGGATTGTTCATGGGAAATCTGATGGACGAGTACAGTGCAGAGTTAAGAATTTGTGAATCCACCAAGGATTTTTTATCATTTTTTTCCCCATTCATTTTCAATGGAAGTGGAATGGATGTGACAGGCCCCAGTAAGGCAGTGTGAGATACCTGGTAGCATGAACAGCTAGCCTAGCAAGAGAAACAAACCTGATACTATTTCCAGCACAACACTGCTGGCAAATTCACTTGAATTTAGGGCCAGTGGATGTAGTGTAGACTACTCATCGACAGGCGATCAGGTGTAAATAACAAGGGCAACGATGCCCAAACTTTTGCAAAATAAATTAACAGTTGAGGCGATGAGGAGGAAGCAAATTGCCTGTAGTGTAAAACAGCTTTCTCATGTTTTTCAGAATATACAGCCTAATTATACCCCATCTTTTGTCATTCTTTAAAAGGGGCGGGAGGTCGTTTTGGCAGGGCGAGCCGCCAACCTCCAAAACAAACACTGTCAGTACTCCTTTTTAGGGGGGTCCCCTTGTTTTAAAATGGACCCCCACATTTTTTTATTCTGGCAACGCCCCTGGTCTGCACATAACTGTAAACCTACTTATTCTGTTACTTTACTGAATGTTAGGTTGTAAAAAAAGAAAAGCCAATTCCACCAACGTGTAAATTCAGATAATATTTTTTAAAATGTAAGTAAGTGTTGGAAGGTCAATTGTAGCATCCAATCTTATTCAGTCAACTCCACTCTTCTGCAGCCTATTGAAACTCATTACCCATTCTACACCCACCCCCACCACAGGACCGCGGCCCAAATGATTCACTGTACGTAAGGGCAGACCTGTGCTGTAGCAGAGCTAGGAACCTGGTTTATAAGGTTAATTCACAACCCATGATTCATTTTAGCGGCAAGCAGGCTGTGAAAAAAACATTCAGGATACTCATCCTGTGTACGATGGATGGTGTCGTTAGGCAGGTAGCCAGCGTGTGTTGTGGGCTCGGATGGATGCACATAACTGAGTCAACAAACTACGAGGTCAAAGGAACCATATCCCAGAGAATGTCGTCAATAAAACAGTTTATAGGCTAGGATGGTCTGCTTACAGTAGTGTCACATGTTACAATTTATGTCTTCCGTGACTGGTGCTATGCAGGATGTCAGAGTAGGCTATGTCAACAGAAACGTGTTGAGGACATAACCCCGAGAGTCCAGTGTCAAACCAGTATGTTCAGTGGGCAGTGATGGCCACGTCACAGATCTCTACATAGCAACAGTATTATGACCTACATGTTGGTTAGATTGGATGTCTTGCCCGGGGATGAAATCTAACGTCAATTGAAGCCTATAGCTACATTGCTTTACGAGTCAATCGCCAGAATACTTCATTGAGGCAAATCTGAACATTGATTTGAAATGATAGGCTACAAACTGTCACAAAGCGTTTTATTCTAGGGTGGCCAATGTGCATTTTAATCTCAGTGATCATGGTAGCCAGTTCAATAGCCTACAACTCGAATACCAAAGTAAAATAATGCCTTTTGTCGTGTAAAAACATTCAGTAAATGATTATTAAGGTCAATGAAAATTGAATGACAAAACAAATGCATAGGATCCTCATAACTGTACTCCACGATAATTTAATTTTATTAAAGCATTAGTTACCAGCTCAATTACCACGAGGCACATGATCAGTCGAAACAACATAATGACACAATTTCTTTCGTTTGTAAAAATTTATCGACACAGCACGCTGCTCAGTCAACTACATTACCTTTAAACGAGAAAGAAAAGGGTACTCCTCGGTTTGAAGTGGTTTACCAGCACTAGCAAGGCAGTAGCTTGCGCAGTCATCTCCATAGCGGGCAATGTCACAACCCAACCAACAGCACAAACTACTACCTCAGCCAGTACGTGGTTAAATGCAGTTTCAGAATACATATATTTCGAAAACGAGGTAATTGTCTCGAATGATTTTCTCATGCACTCCGGTATTATAATTCCCGTCAGATAGCCAACAAAGCCAACATTCTCACACGTCCGAATTCCATCCGTTCCCTCTTCAGTATGAACCGCGGCGGTGAAATATCAGGGAAACCCCGCCCAAGAAGACCTCCCTACGTCTCCTCCCCATTTTCCGGTGTATCAGGCGACCCGCGGTGCATCGCCTCATTTGACCTGAAACCTAACAGCTAACAATGTAGCATTTGTAATAGTAACGGTAACCGTCAAGACACACTCGTAAATAATAAAACTAATAATACATTTGAATAAGCTCCAGTACACTTGGATGTCTCGTGAAATGGAACAGGTTGACAGGAAGCTGAAAATGTTCTCACTCCTGAACGTGGTGATTCTGAGATGCGGTACATTTCAAAATCGGCAGTGACGTGACATCACCGAGGCACAAGCAGCAATCAGATTTGTTCATAGAACTGTCCCATTTATTTTATTCAGACAATTTCGTCCCTTCTGAGACTGGCTAAAGATGACATGGAATGTTACAGTTAGATTTTGCATGAAATCCTCACTGCTTAAAAAGTCACAAAAAGATAGTTGAATCTTTGTCCTCAAGTCAAGCCCAATATTTTTTTTTTTCTCTTAATTACATTATCACTTTAACCACACACTGTACAATCAACTCTCCTTTCAGAAAACGAAACCCAAATAAAACACTGCAATAATTATTATTTATACTGTAACTGGCAACACACAGTCCAGCCTGCTAGTATGAGAGTTAACTGGCATTAGAAGCGTACACCGATGATGTGAGAGGAGTTGTCAGTGTGGTCTGAGCTTCAGAGCCCCGGTGAGTTAGTCCGGTAGATGAGGGGCTCATGTGGGGTCAAGTCCCTCTTTCCTGAAAGGATGTGGGCATGTTCGGGTCACCACATTCATTTTTCATGAGTTATATAAAATAAAAAAAAGAGGGGAGGGATGTGGGGGAGGGATGTGGGGGCTGGTCAGGACTCCCCATTCTGGACTCGGGAGACGGGAGGCTGCATGAAGTCTTTGAAGGGTCCCAGGGCTTCCTTGAGAGCAGAGCTGACCTCGTACGAGGAGCACGTAATGCACTCCACCAGGGTGGGGTACAGGGCGATCACCTGGGCCCATGTGTTAGCATCCACTGCAGCAGGGACACAGGCACAGGGAAGCAGAGGAAGAGATGGAGGGGGGAGAACAGAGGGAAGGGAAGAACAGGAGAGGTCAGTTGAGAATAGGATGGAGGTGGAAAGACATTTGGGAGGGAAAGCAATCAACTAGATTATTTCCTTGGTAAAACCGCCAGAGGCTAATTAGAATGACTTGCTGTCTGAATGAATGATCTTACAGTACAAACAACTTCCAAGGACGTTTCAAAAATACAATCACTGATTATGTTCTGTCTCTCTGGTAATTTCTCAATCTAATATAGCCTTTCACCTTGCAGTAGGGCATGCATAAGAATATATTTACAGAAATTAATATTCATCCCCCAAAAATCCCCTTCTCTTAACCACAAAACATGGACAGGTGCAATATATACAGTACAATGTTATTGTGGATCTGCTCTTTACAGTCGGTTCACCTTCTCTGAAGTTTGACACAAGTCTGTCAGTCCTTACTCACCATTCTCTGGCTGGGTCTTTTTAAGTGAGTCCATCAAAGTGCTGATTGCTTTCAAGACAAAGATGATCTCCGTCACTTGTTGTCTGGAAGAAATATGAGAAACACTTTTTACGTTTTACATGCCATTTGTCTGACGCGAAGAACCGTTCAGGGGATCAAAAAAGTAAGCACAAAGTAAAAACATGTAAAAACAAGAAAGAAAAAGGCTTTGAAATACATATATGTGTTTATTTTTTAGGAGGCTTGGTTTCAGGCAGACGGGAATGGAGCAAGAACACAGGGAGAAACCAAAACAGGAGTTTGACAACAGCCACATGTCTGAAGGATGCAGAATGCTGTATTAACCTGAGCAGATGAGCATCTAGCTTCACCCAGTGCCCACTACGGAAGATAGTGGAAAGACTTGTTACACTAAGTCTGCATGGTAAACTAACACACACACATAAACACACACACAAACACAGCAAGGCGGCGACACAAATGGCAAACAGGGAAAAGAGAGAGAAGAGGGGGAAAGAGAAAAGAGAGACAGAGACGGAAGCAGGGAACGCTTCAGCTCAGATACTGAGTTGTGTACACACACCTTCGGCCTTGTGGGGGCTTGGTGTGTGTGTGAGTTGTGTGTGTGGCTGTGTGTGTGGGTTGTGTGTGGCTGTGTGTGTGACGGAGGCCTCACCTGGGGAGAGGGCAGCGCCCGCTCAGCCTCTCGTCCTCCACGTAGCGCTGCAGCACGTCCTGGGCCCGGCGCAGCAGCACGGACAGAGCCAGGCGGGAGATGTAGCCCTCCTGGGGCGTGGGCGCCCTGTTGCTGAAGGAGAACTGCAGCAGGGTCTCGAAGCACACCTTGGAGAAGTCCTCTCTCATCCGCACGTCCAGCTCCGCCTCTGTGGACCGGGAAGAAACGGCTGGGTCAGGTGCAGAACTCAGGGGACTCGGTTGTTTTCAAATGTGGGTGGGATTGTTTAGAAAAAATATATAGCCTAACTAGGATTGCAGCGCTGATTTGCACAGCAGTCCCGCATTTCTCTGACTAGCCATGAATGGACTCCATGCATGTCTACAGTTTTAACTAAACTCCATTAGCAGCGAATTTAGTTTGATATCAGTGCATAACACTACTTGCTTTGGAGACATCAATTTCTAAAACTGGTTGTTCCCATCCTTGATTGTGATTGGCTATATCGCATTCCATGCCGTTGTAAAATCCAGCATAACCTCACAGGTTGTCCTCATAACATTCTTTAACATTCCATATTACTGCGCATCGAATATTTCAAATTGAAAAAGACGGCAAAGAAGTCCGTCTGGCTGTTGCGTGGCAACGATTTATGTAGGAACTATACTTTGTAGTAGCGGAAGAATGACGGTTTATTATTAAACTATTTTGTTTTTTTAATTGTTTTTATTAATGAAACCATATCAAATATTTGTAGTAATAGTTTTAGAAAAGTTTTCGGCACTCCGCTTCGCGTCGTGCCTAACAACTCCCCTTACCTGTTCTAAAATCAGCGTAAACCACGGCCTCTTGGGGCTTGTTGCTTAAATACGTAACCGTAACCAAGTGGTGTCTCATTTCATAGGGGTTTGTTTTCACCCCTAGCACTACCACTCAGTTTCGAGGGAGCCCTACCACTCAGTTTCGAGGGGTACACGAAGGGGAAGGGGGAAGACAGAGAAATGGGATTCGGCCAATGACATGCAGAAATGTGTAGCACAACAACTTCTCGATAACAGTTGCTAGTTGATTAATGTATGGTGAACAAAAATAATAACACGACAATGTATTCATCTAATAAGCAATCTGAATTCCTTAAGTGTCCACAGTGTGAGATCTGTATTGCAGTGTGTGTGTCACAGATGTGTGCAGAACACCAAGGTCAACCTTCACAAGGGACAGTCAACCTCCTGTGTTTACCTGTGAACGAGGAGGACTGGGAGTGAATGGAACCTTTATTGAGCATGGCCATGATCTGACCAACAAAGTCTTTGGGGATAAAGTTGGCAAAGGGCAGGATCTCTGAGCTGATCAACTGGACCACCTGGAAAACAGGGAACAAGGGACGTGATTGGATGGCTTGAAAGCAAAATGGATGTGATTGGATGGCTTGGAGGCAAAATGGATGTGCTTGGATGGCTTGGAGGGCAAATTGAGAGATTTGTCAGTTTGGTGAACAAGGATTTGTACCTCTACATCAATGGCTTCGTTCTTCTGGAATTCCTGGATGGACAAATTATCAGGAGGTGTGCTGAAATAACAAAACACAAACTCACTAAGCTATTTCAACACCTACCAAATCCCTTTACCAACTCCTCAATGGTTCCTTACACAACAGGCAAAACAAGGAAAAGCCTACATTTTTACACGTACCTTTTGGTAAAGAGGAAGTCTTCGAAGGCGTTGGCGAGTTCTGGCCACATGGTGTCGAACTTCCCCGAGGGAGCGTGCTGGCGGGCCACGGGCAGGCCTACGAACAGCACCTTGAGCAGGGAGGACACGGCTAGCTTCCACGTGCTCTCCGATGGACACGCGTACTTCAGGCCCAGAGGCATCCGTAAGGTCTACAGCGAAGGAGGGGTTGGTTCTTTAAAATATATATTTTTTTGTCATGTTTCATGCTTTATTAGATCTCAAGTGACGTGTGACAAGAAAGGCAGAGAGGGGCAGGATTGCTTCCGTATAGCTGTTTTCAGGTATGTTGCTGTGTGTATGTCAGAGGGGATTTAAACCACAATTTCAACCAAGACCTTCTGAGGAAGAAGAACTATGTCCTTCTTCGGCTGGTCTGCTGATGCCACAGTAAGGTGGTTTTGTCTTTTGGTGGTAAAGCATATATGCTAGTGCACATTGGCTTTAGTTAATGGATAAGAAGCTAGTGTCTTCATGAGATGAATCCCAAAATTCTTCTGAAACCTTGTGTCCACTTTGTCACAGCCAAACTGCCCTGAACTGAAACTTTTTCAGATGTTGAATAGAATACCACCAAAATCATGCAGACAATGCATCAATCAGTCTTCATGTATAAAACACTGGTTGCTATTGAGCCGTTGATTTCAGTGCTTTGTTTTCTATCCGAACCTCAGAAAAAAACAAGCCAAGGAGTGAAACAAGACTGTCTTTGTGACAGACTAGGCTTTCCAAATCACGACCGCAGATGGTGTCCCCAAGGTTGTCGTTTTACGAGCATGACCTCCTTTCTCTCGAGAAATAGAGAGAGAGAGAGCAGGGTTTGGTAGAAGCTCATCCACGGAGAAACCTCTAATCCGTTCTACTGGCTGCGTACTCCAGTAACGGAGACCGCTTTCAGAGGAAAACAGAAACGATGATTATAGGCGTTGAGCAACATCTTGCATGTGTCACCCACCCAACGCGGCCTATGAGGAGAGCTTGTCAGAGGTTTGCCGTGAGAAGCCTCGCTGGTTTGGCTTAGAAAGGTAAGCGGCGTGGTGTCGACGGCGACACGGGGCGATCAGCAGACGCGTCGACGAGGGGCGTACCTTGATGATGTTCTGCAGGACTTTCTCGTTGATGACGGCTTTGTGGCATGCCGTCTTGTGGTACAGTTCCACGACCGCCTCCAGGGAGCGCTCAGCGAAGGGGACATAGTTTAAGGCAACCCATTCTGCCTGTAAGCAGAGAGAGAGAGAGAGAGGGAGGGAGAGAAAGGGAGTGAAAGAGATAAAAAGAGAAATAGAAAGCAAGAGAGATAAAAGGAGAGAGAGAGACAGAGAGTGGGTTAACATATCATCCAACCAGAACCACTAAAACGACCAAAACACAATTAAAGGCACACTCTGTGTAAACAAACAAAAACTTGGCATGGGTCTGCCAGGATGAACACATCCCCAGGTCTTCATCTATGCACTAAAAGCCTCCATTTCTTGTTTCCCAAATCAAAAAGACCTGAGAGCGAACACAAAACCTACAGAGTGCACCTTTAAGATGGATAACAAAACACCACAAGCAAACACGAACGGCAAAGATGCCAAGAAAGACGAAAAACAAAATGGAGTCCACGGGTACACAAGACGAAGCATATGACCACTGGTTAGTGGCAGGCAAGGGGGGGGAGGGAGGAGGGAGTTCCCTGTGGGAGTGAGTGATGGAGATGAGACAGGAGGGCCTACCATGCGGTGAAATGCTTCATCTCTACTGAGGTGCAGCGGCTTCACCGTTTAGCACAGCGTAGGAGAGGTGGGAGTTACCGATTAGAGGGGGAGCGGAAGAGGGGGGAACTCACCGGTGCAAACAGCTGGATCTAAAAAGTCGACCCAGCGAGTGGTACCAAGAAACGAGGGAAAGAACGAGAAAAGATGCAGATTAACTTCTGTCTGAGGCCGTGTCAATTTAGCTACTGGCTCACTGACTGACCAGGTTAAGCTATTGACGCTAAAACTAGCATGCTAACTGTTCTGACGATTTTAGTTGGTGACCGAGGAAAAATGCAAGGGCAATGCATGGCAAGGTTTGACCACACGTATTAGTAGCCTGTCGGAATTTCCTTCAACCATCAAAAACTACTTGGTGGTTGAATGAATGAAGCAGGAAGTCACAGAAAGCCTTATACATACTGAAGTAAACAGATAAAATGCTTATTTTAACGGAGCAACACAGGAGGGCATTTATGGCATGGTAGTCTTAAGGTTTACAGGCCCTAAACAGTATGGAACTGATAGTACAAAGTTATCCAAGTGATCTCGACTCTGCAGACAACAGAGTGCTCAGTCGTCACACACAAACTGATCCTATCACGAACTAACCTAGCTGACTGAAGCTGTGTTTAGAGAAGGTAATCAACGTCTTCCTGACATCGTGTTGACTTGGCTACTGCTGGCTAACCGACTTAGCTACGGCCGCTATAAACTAGTAGCACGCCAACTTAATTGGCTGACAGACTGATGTGTTTCGAGTACTTGAATCGTTAGCCTGAGCTAGCATGCCAACTGACGACGACACTAACTGATAAACTGACAGTCTTTAGGTTTCAAGACATAAGCATGTAGAGATCGTATACATTATCGTCGCTGTCAGCCATCAAGGCTCTGACTATAGGCCTCCTCTGACACCCTGAACTAGGGTGACCAGAAGCAAGACCCTGAACAGGAGGACACTTGGTTCCAAAAAGGAGGACAACCCCAAAAAGTTGTTGACTGGGGGGGATGGGGGCCCATTAGTATGAAATTAAGACAATAACATTAGTCATTTTTGTAAGTCAACAGTCTAAACTGCAGTCTAAACTCCTGTAAGAGTGGTGATGTTTCACAGCATTAAATAATTTGGTCAGCTCAGCAGCGGTTGTTTTATCTTCCTCTGTTGTTGTGTTTGGCCCGTATCAGATTCAAGACCCTGGTACTGACCTTCCGAGCAGTGAACGGGACTGTACCCGACTACATCAAGTCTCTCCTCCAGCCTTACACCCCCAAGACCTACGGTCTTCTTCTGACAACCGTCTGGTGGTCCCACCGCTCAAGAGTGCCCGGTCCCAACACAATCTCTTCTCCTGTCTGACCCCCCAATGGTGGAATCAACTCCCAACCTCCATCAGAGACACTGACTGTCTCCCGACCTTCAAGAAAAGGCTTAAGACACACTTGTTCCGGGAGTACAACGGTACTTAGGAATGATTTGCTGGACCTGATGCTAGTTTCCTCCAGGATCACAAAGACTCTTATTGAGAGACTTGTTGCTCTTGTTGGTTAGATGTAACTGATTTAATTGTAACTTGTTTAACTGCATGCTCTTATGGTTCTTCCCTTTGGCACTTATTGTTTTTTTTCACAATGTATGCTTAATGTTTTGGCTACCTGCAATGTTTGTCTCGGGCTATCTCATTATTATCAGTGACCTATGCACTTTTGTAATGCACTCTCTTGGAAGTCGCTTTGGATAAAAGCGTCTGCTAAATGAGTAAATGTAAATGTGTTAGGAGCAAAAAATGATGTTAAGGAAGAGTGCCCGGCAGAACTAGCATTATCCTTGTGCCGTTTTGAAGTGGCATGCTGCTCTAAAGCCCCTTTCCCCCTACTACTCACGTCTATATCAATGTGACAGAGCTTACAGAAGGCACGATATTGATCTTTGCTGCTTTTAGTGGCAAAGTGGAGTTCTGATCGCCACGTAGGTTTGAAGGAGGTCTTTCTATTTGGCACTGAAGCCCACACGAGTGGTAAATTACGACGGTGGGAAGGAAGGGTCAAAAAGGAGGACAAAAGGGCAAAAAGGAGGACACGCAACAGCGGTCGGGACAAAGGGCTGGAAAACCGGACTGCCCAGACGAAATCTGGACGTCTGGTCCCCCTAGCCTAAACAGCTGCTACTAGATAAGATGACTTCATCAACAGCAGCTTGGACAGATTTGCTGAACGTTCGAAGGATTTGAGCAGGGGCGTACAAACATGATTTCTGCAGGAGTTTCGACAGGAGTGTTGCTGAAGAAACAGATGGGACCGTGCAAAAGGTAACTGAAAGGATGAAACTCGTTTGGATCTCATAACGTGTGTGTTTATGCTAGCCTGAAGAGAGACTGACACCACTACCTCGCTGCCAGCATGACAAAACGGAGTAGAGGGATGATTGGGGGACTTAATGTTTGATGTGTTGACAGACGGCCGATGAGGAACAAGCAGGAGAGAAAGCGCTGGATGAACATCACAGAGGGAGGATGACTGCGAACAGAGGCTCTACAGAAAGGGACAACTTTAATCCAGTTAGCGTTCAGGGAACATCCACACGTCACAGTCTTTAAGATATTTTCAAGGCCTTTGGTTGCTCAAACGGCTCCACAAGAGGGTGGATTTTAAGATACTATTTGACTCAAATCTGGGAAATCACCTGCGATGTTGTGAGGGAAGAAAAGGGGGATGGACCAACTAAACCAAGGTGTGTTTTCTGTCCTGGTTACCTGGTTGTATTTGGCGTTGGCCACGTGCTTGGTCTCCATGGTGCCGTACTGGGGCGGTTTGCAGGAGAACTCGACGAAGAGGAGCAGCTGCTCAAAGATGGCGGGGTACATGACCTGCAGGTTCTCAGGGCCCACACAGATGGCCTGCAGCAGGAGAGACAGACAGACACTCACTCCTGACACTCACCAGGGGACTGAACAGCAACTTTTAACGGGCCTGTTGCGCAATCCATCTAGTGCCCAACGATTGTTTAGCCTCGGCCGTCGTGGCGCACGCTGACCAGCCCTGGAGCAGGGCACAGACGCCTCAGGGAGGGAGAACTGGAGCTCTGCTGCTAACTGGAGCTCTGCTGCTAACTGGAGCTCTGCTGCTAACTGGAGCTCTGCTGCTAACTGGAGCTCTGCTGCTAACCGTGCTTAAAACCAGTCAGAACAGGCCATGATAGTGATAATAGCAGTATTATTATTAGTAGTACTAGAACTACTCCTACTACAGACCTATATAGACCTATACTGGTACTATGTGCTAGGTTGGGGTATCTCTGCCCCCCCTGTCCAGGACAAGAGGGGCGGGGGGGCTGGGTATCTCTGCCCCACCTTCTGCAGCACGTCCAGGGCGGTGAGGACGGCCTCCTGCAGGCTGGTGAGCACCGCCTCGGTGTAGGAGGGCAGGATGAAGGGCGAGGCGTCGCTGCTGATGGGCACGGACACGGCCCCGTGCAGGATCACCCCCAGCTTCCTCAGGTCCTCCATGCTGAAGCCCCCCTTGATGTGCTGGTACAGCGCCGGGAAGATCTGCACCAGCGCCGTGAGGAAGGGCTGGCTGGGGATGAAGGCCTGCTTCTCCACCGCCGCCGCCGCGCCGGGCGGCCGCGTGCTGTCGGTGCCGGTCCGGTACCACGTGTTCCACGCCGACCACCACAGCACGGAGTCCTCCAGGGCCGACTCCTCCCCAGGGGGCGGGGCTTGGAGCTCGGCGCCGTTGTAGCGCGTGAGGCGCTCGACCAGCGAGTCGGAGCGGACGAGGGGGCGGCCGGCGCCCGAGGCGCTGAGGGGGTCGATGAGGACGGGGAGGACCCCCAGCGCGGCCAGGGCGTCGCAGGGCTTGTCCGAGTCTTTGCTGGGCGTGACGATCTGGAGGATCTCCTGGAAGCTCTTGAGGGCAGCGAGGGAGACCTCGTTGTTCTTGCTGAGGGCGGCAGACTGGATGTGGTCCAGGAGGACCTCCCACGCCTTGAAGAAGTCTCCTGTGAGGAGACAGCCAGGAGGAGAGGGGGGAGAGAGAGGCAGGGAATACAATCTCACAAAGCAGTCTTGGTGGATGTAGAACAATCAGACTGTGTGAAGGGATGGAATGTTCCATAATGAAAGCCTTAAATGATACTCCATGACAGTCTCTCTCTGGTCCTCTGAACCCCCCTGCCCTGCATGTTCTAGATGTTCCAACACACTGATGCGTCAGACTGATGCGTCGTTATCAAACTCAGCAGAAGCCTGACACCGGGTGTGTTAAAACAGGGAGACATCTGAAACATCCAGGACAGAGTCCCAGGCTGCTCTACCATCTGAAACATCCAGGACAGAGTCCCAGGCTGCTCTACCATCTGAAACATCCAGGACAGAGTCCCAGGCTGCTCTACCATCTGAAACATCCAGGACAGAGTCCCAGGCTGCTCTACCATCTGAAACATCCAGGACAGAGTCCCAGGCTGCTCTACCATCTGAAACATCCAGGACAGAGTCCCAGGCTGCTCTACCATCTGAAACATCCAGGACAGAGTCCCAGGCTGCTCTACCATCTGAAACATCCAGGACAGAGTCCCAGGCTGCTCTACCATCTGAAACATCCAGGACAGAGTCCCAGTCTGCTCAACCATCTGAAACATCCAGGACAGAGTCCCAGGCTGCTCTACCATCCTGAATCCCTCCCCCCCTGTAATGGATGTTTAACTCCAGGCCAGGTGCCCTGGTGAGAGAGCTCCACCTAGCTGCTGGAGCAGGTATCTCCTGGTGTTGAAGATGCGGGCCACCCCAGCCAGGGTGAGCACCCAGGTCTCTGCCCACTGCTTCTCCGCCGTGTCCCGCGAGTGGTGGATGAGGATGTTCCCCCCGCCAGACTCGATCTTCTCCTTGTCGGCCGAGGTGGATGAGTTTCTCACGCGGTCTAGCAGGTTGAACAGCACCTGGAGGGTTCATTACACATGGGGTCACGCAGGTTCATTACACATGGGGTCACGCAGGTTCATTACACATGGGGTCACGCAGGTTCATTACACATGGGGTCACATACTTTTTGACAACGGCAAATCTGTCTTACTTTTAATTAAGGAAATTATATTTAATTACCGCATACTCCGTTACTTAAAAAAGCAGGGCTGGTGTAGGGTCCTGTGTGTGTGTGTGTGTGTGTGTGCTGGTGTAGGGTCCTGTGTGTCTGTGTGTGTGTGTCTGTGTGTGTGTGTGTATGTGTGTGTGTGTGGAGTCTCTACCTTCCAGACCACGATGTGCCAGGTGGGCTGCTGCAGCAGGGTCCCGTGTGCAGCGATGGTGGAGAACATGGTCTGTCCAGCGCTCTTCCTCACGGCTGGCCGAGGGTCCACGCACAGCTCCCCCAGCCTGGCGTACAGACACAGCCACAGGCAGTCAAAGGGAGGGGCCGGGTGGAAGGGCCGGTTCAGGGCCTCTCCCCTCTCCTGGGCCTGCTTCTGCAGCGTGGCCTCCTCCCTCTCCAGCTCCTGGGTGATGGCCTCGCCCCTCTGGAAGAAGTAGTCCGAGATGTTCCACTGTGGGGGAACAGATGGGGGGTTAACACGGTCGGTCAGTCATCGCTGACCACTGTTTGTTTTGGCGTCACGCTTTCACGAGTTAGACTGAGTCTTAGACTGGATGGTGGAGTGGACAGAGACTGGATGGTGTAGTGGACAGGGACTGGATGGTGGAGTGGACAGGGACTGGGTGGTGGAGTGGACAGGGACTGGATGGTGGAGTGGATGGTGGAGTGGACAGGGAGTGGATGGTGGAGTGGACAGGGAGTGGATGGTGGAGTGGACAGGGAGTGGATGGTGGAGTGGACAGGGAGTGGATGGTGGAGTGGACAGGGACTGGATGGTGGAGTGGACAGGGACTGGATGGTGGAGTGGACAGGGAGTGGATGGTGGAGTGGACAGGGACTGGATGGTGGAGTGGACAGGGACTGGATGGTGGAGTGGACAGGGACTGGATGGTGGAGCGGACAGGGACTGGATGGTGGAGTGGACAGGGACTGGATGGTGGAGTGGACAGGGACTGGATGGTGGAGTGGATGGTGGAGTGGATGGTTGAGTGGACAGGGACTGGATGGTGGAGTGGACAGGGAGTGGATGGTGGAGTGGACAGGGAGTGGATGGTGGAGTGGACAGGGACTGGATGGTGGAGTGGACAGGGAGTGGATGGTGGAGTGGACAGGGACTGGATGGTGGAGTGGACAGGGACTGGATGGTGGAGCGGACAGGGACTGGATGGTGGAGCGGACAGGGACTGGATGGTGGAGTGGACAGGGACTGGATGGTGGAGTGGACAGGGACTGGATGGTGGAGCGGACAGGGACTGGATGGTGGAGTGGACAGGGAGTGGATGGTGGAGTGGACAGGGACTGGATGGTGGAGTGGACAGGGACTGGATGGTGGAGTGGACAGGGACTGGATGGTGGAGTGGACAGGGACTGGATGGTGGAGTGGACAGGGACTGGATGGTGGAGTGGACAGGGACTGGATGGTGGAGTGGACAAGGACTGGATGGTGGAGTGGATGGTGGACTGGATGGTGGAGTGGACAGGGACTGGATGGTGGAGTGGACAGGGACTGGATGGTGGAGCGGACAGGGACTGGATGGTGGAGTGGACAGGGAGTGGATGGTGGAGTGGACAGGGACTGGATGGTGGAGTGGACAGGGACTGGATGGTGGAGTGGACAGGGAGTGAGCAGGCGGGGAGGAGAGCGAGCTCCAGGTCTCACCAGGAGGCCGATGGACGTGAGGCTGATGTTGAGCTCCTGGTTCTGCAGGCCGAAGCTGCTAGCTACATCCACTACGATCTGGAGGCACGTGCAAGGCATGGTGGGTAGGAAGTCCGTCACCACCAACTGCAGGCACTGGAAGGCAGTTCGTATCAACGACTCTCTGGTGGGCAGACAAAATGCTCAAATGAGGGTACACCGCCACCAACAGACTGGGACTTTACAAAAACATTTAATCATTCGAGTAAACAGTAAAAATAATCTAAGCTTTACGGTTTGTTGATGGTAAATGATCGAGCTGATGAAAAACCACTTATCCTACCCTAGTCACCCCCTCCCTCCCTCTCCTACCCCTGGTCACCTCTCCCTCCCTCTCCTACCCCTGGTCACCTCTCCCTCCCTCTCCTAACCTTGGTCACCTCCCTCCCTCTCCTACCCCTGGTCACCTCCCTCTCCTACCCCTGGTCACCTCTCCCTCCCTCTCCTAACCCTGGTCACCTCTCCCCCTCTCCTACCCCTGGTCACCTCTCCCCCTCTCCTACCCCTGGTCACCTCCATCTCCTACCCCTGGTCACCTCTCCCCCTCTCCTACCCCTGGTCACCTCCCTCTCCTACCCCTGGTCACCTCCCTCTCCTACCCCTGGTCACCTCCCTCTCCTACCCCTGGTCACCTCCCTCTCCTACCCCTGGTCATTGCGGATGGCTCCTATGACCCCCAGGATGAGGGGCCAGCCGGGGCCCAGGCGGTCCCCCTGGCTCTGCAGGATCTGCAGCACGCTGTCCAGCTGCTTGTGGCGGATGTCAGCGTGCAGCACGTTGGACAGCTCCTTCAGGGGGTTCAGCAGCAGCAGCTGCAGCCTCTGGGGACAGAACACACACACACTTTGTACCTGGGTGTGGGACAGGGGGGGGTCGTGTTTGTACCTGGTTGTGGGACAGGGGGGGTCGTGTCTGTACCTGGTTGTGGGACAGGGGGGGGGTTGTGTGTGTACCTGGTTGTGGGAGAGGGGGGGGTCGTGTGTGTACCTGGTTGTGGGACAGGGGGGGTTGTGTGTGTACCTGGTTGTGGGACAGGGGGGGGTCGTGTGTGTACCTGGTTGTGGGACAGGGGGGGGGTCGTGTGTGTACCTGGTTGTGGGACAGGGGGGGGTCGTGTGTGTACCTGGTTGTGGGACAGGGGGGGGTCGTGTTTGTAGGCCAGGCCAGCCTTGATGAGTGCCGTCACCGCCTCTGCACCCCACTCTCTCATCCTGGCATTCGGGTGCTGGCAGACCTACAGGGGACATCACACACACACACATACAGATCAGACACACACACACACTCACAGATCAGAGACAAGACCAACACACACCAAAGAAAGGGTGAGAGAGAGACAGAGTATGAGACGGTGAAAGAGAGAGAGAGGGGGGGTATATGTTGTTTCCACCAGGTGTTCACAGTGATTCAGCAGCCGAGTGATCAGAGTGATTTGGAACCCCCGGCAAAATCAGTGATTCCATGAAAGTGATCGCTGGATCAAGGAAGGTGGGATGTGATCATGAGGGCCTCGGAGCTCAGCTGGCCTCGGAGCTCAGCTGGCCTCGGAGCTCAGCTGGCCTCGGAGCTCAGCTGGCCTCGGAGCTCAGCTGGCCTCGGAGCTCAGCTGGCCTCTGGCCTCGCTGCCGCCGCCGACTTAGAACGCTAAATTCACCCAGAAGTGTTAGGGTTGTCCGTGTGCCGGCCGACTTGAACGTGGACCAGGTTGGAGACGGGCATGTCCTCCAGCGTCCAATCAGAGCAATGCAACACGGCTGCACAGACAGGTTGAAAACTGTTCCGCAAGGCGTACCGTCCATTGGATTTATTTGCAAAGCAAACATACAGTGTGTAAATCTACACACTGCAGTGTTTTAGCTTCAACATGCTGGACTGAGACGCAACGAGAGAGGGGGGGGAAGAGAGAGAGAGAGAGAGAGAGAGAGAGAGAGAGAGAGAGAGAGAGAGAGAGAGAGAGGAAGAAGACAAGGGGGGAGAAAGAGAATAATTGCGCTTACCTTCTGCAAAACACACGGGTGCAAAAGAGAGGGAGAGAAACACAACATGAAAGCACCGTTTCTCACTAACACACACACACACACACAAGCACAACTAACACACACTAACCACACAAATCTAGTTCCACATTCAGTAGAGGACAGACTGAAGCCAGATCCAGTTTTATAATGACAGCAGTGAGTGTGTAAACTGTCTAGAACCCCCATCCAACACCAGGCCAAGGCACCACGTCCTCACCACACCCTGGAACCCCTCGCTTCATTTGAGATGTCCAGGGGGCGGTACCGACGGGCGCAGCCCAGAATGCCTCTGGACAGGACAGGATAGAACAGGGTCTAGATACCCAGCCTGTCAGAGACAGGAAGCAGGAAGCAGGGTTCGTACCTCCAGCAGGTGTCCTGTGAGCGGTCTCCACAGGATCTCTATCCGGTCCATGTTCACCAGCCCTGTCTCCAGCAGCTTAGCCACGGCAAACAGAGATGGCTCCTGCAACCACACACACACACACACTCAGAACTACTGCAACCACACACACACACACACTCAGAACAACTGCAACCACACACACACACTCAGAACTACTGCAACCACACACACACACACTCAGAACTACTGCAACCACACACAAACACACTCAGAACTACTGCAACCACACACACACACACACACACTCAGAACTACTGCAACCACACACTCAGAACTCCAGACACACACTCAGAACTCCAGACACACACACACACACTCCAGACGGGTCTACTGTCTGATGTCTTCTCTGATTGGTTACCTTGTTAGTTCCGTAGGCCATCTCCATGGCCTCCAGAGACAAGGAGCAGAGAGCGTTGATCAGGTGATGCAGGGACACGTCATCAAGGTACCTACACACACACACACACACACACAAACACACAGAGACACACACACACACAGACCATGTAACACACCCCAGTAGATCCCCATGACAAGAGGACGTGGAGCTGTGACTAATGATCCTCACTGTGAGCTCTCAAACAGCCTGGATAAGATGTTGGATATGACGGGCAGATCCGTCATCACAGCTGTGGTCAGCACCTGCAGAGACACATACACACACACACGGGTCAGTACAAGGGTGTAGGTCTGGGTGGAGGTGTGTGTGAGCGTGCTGGTTGTGTGTCTGGTGTGTGTGTGTGTGTGTGTGTGGAGCAGGTCTCACCGTGCTGGGTGTGTGTGTGGTGTGTGTGTGTGGAGCAGGTCTCACCGTGCTGGGTGTGTGTGTGGTGTGTGTGTGTGGAGCAGGTCTCACCGTGCTGGGTGTGTGTGTGGTGTGTGTGTGGTGTGTGTGTGGTGTGTGTGTGTGGAGCAGGTCTCACCGTGCTGGGTGTGTGTGTGGTGTGTGTGTGGTGTTTGTGTGTGGAGCAGGTCTCACCGTGCTGGGTGTGTGTGTGGTGTGTGTGTGTGGAGCAGGTCTCACCGTGCTGGGTGTGTGTGGTGTGTGTGTGTGGAGCAGGTCTCACCGTGCTGGGTGTGTGTGGTGTGTGTGTGTGGAGCAGGTCTCACCGTGCTGGGTGTGTGTGTGGTGTGTGTGTGTGGAGCAGGTCTCACCGTACTGGGTGTGTGTGTGTGTGTGTGTGTGTGTGGAGCAGGTCTCACCGTGCTGGGTGTGTGTGTGGTGTGTGTGTGGTGTGTGTGTGGTGTGTGTGTGGTGTGTGTGTGTGGTGTGTGGTGTGTGTGTGTGTGTGTGTGGTGTGTGTGGTGTGTGTGTGGTGTGTGTGTGGTGTGTGTGTGTGGAGCAGGTCTCACCGTGCTGGGTGTGTGTGTGGTGTGTGTGTGGTGTGTGTGTGTGTGTGTGTGGTGTGTGTGTGGTGTGTGTGGTGTGTGTGTGGTGTGTGTGTGGTGTGTGTGTGTGGAGCAGGTCTCACCGTGCTGGGTGTGTGTGTGGTGTGTGTGTGGTGTTTGTGTGTGGAGCAGGTCTCACCGTGCTGGGTGTGTGTGTGGTGTGTGTGTGTGGAGCAGGTCTCACCGTGCTGGGTGTGTGTGGTGTGTGTGTGTGGAGCAGGTCTCACCGTGCTGGGTGTGTGTGGTGTGTGTGTGTGGAGCAGGTCTCACCGTGCTGGGTGTGTGTGTGGTGTGTGTGTGTGGAGCAGGTCTCACCGTACTGGGTGTGTGTGTGTGTGTGTGTGTGTGTGGAGCAGGTCTCACCGTGCTGGGTGTGTGTGTGGTGTGTGTGTGGTGTGTGTGTGGTGTGTGTGTGGTGTGTGTGTGTGGTGTGTGGTGTGTGTGTGTGTGTGTGTGGTGTGTGTGGTGTGTGTGTGGTGTGTGTGTGGTGTGTGTGTGTGGAGCAGGTCTCACCGTGCTGGGTGTGTGTGTGGTGTGTGTGTGGTGTGTGTGTGTGTGTGTGTGGTGTGTGTGTGGTGTGTGTGGTGTGTGTGTGGTGTGTGTGTGGTGTGTGTGTGTGGAGCAGGTCTCACCGTGCTGGGGCCCTCCACAGCCCTGCCCGGCCTCAGGGCCCCGCCCGCCCCTGGTTTGAGCCCCAGGATCCACACCAGGTGCTGCAGGGGGAGGAAGCACACACAGCTGTCACACACACTGACACTGACACAGGGCCAGGAACAGGGCCAGGGCCAGGAACAGGGCCAGGAACAGGGCCAGGAACAGGGCCAGGAACAGGAACAGGGCCAGGAACAGGGCCAGGAACAGGAACAGGGCCAGGAACAGGGCCAGGAACAGGGCCAGGAACAGGGCCAGGAACAGGGCCAGGAACAGGGCCAGGAACAGGGCCAGGAACAGGGCCAGGAACAGGACCAGGAACAGGGCCAGGAACAGGGCCAGGAACAGGGCCAGGAACAGGGCCAGGAACAGGACCAGGAACAGGGCCAGGAATAGGACCAGGACGAGGAACAGGGCCAGGAACAGGGCCAGGAACAGGGCCAGGAACAGGGCCAGGAACAGGGCCAGGACCAGGAACAGGGCCAGGAACAGGGCCAGGAATAGGGCCAGGAACAGGGCCAGGAACAGGGCCAGGAATAGGGCCAGGAACAGGAACAGGGCCAGGAACAGGGCCAGGAACAGGGCCAGGACCAGGAACAGGGCCAGGAACAGGGCCAGGAATAGGGCCAGGAACAGGGCCAGGAACAGGGCCAGGACCAGGAACAGGGCCAGGAACAGGGCCAGGACCAGGGCCAGGAACAGGGCCAGGAACAGGGCCAGGAACAGGGCCAGGAACAGGGCCAGGAACAGGGCCAGGAACAGGGCCAGGAATAGGGCCAGGAACAGGGCCAGGGCCAGGAACAGGGCCAGGAACAGGGCCAGGAACAGGGCCAGGAACAGGGCCAGGAATAGGACCAGGACGACAGCCCTGGAGGCTCTTAGGATGGCTGAAGGCAGTTCTACAGGTGGATGTGAAGCCCTGTGTGACGTTGCTTGTAAAAGGGGCCGTACAGATCAAACGGGATTCTGACTTGATACGAGATGTGGAAGGAGGAGGGGGGGGGGGGTGCACCTGTAGCGTGGCCAGGACCAGCTGCCATGACGACCCCAGCACAGCCCCGTGGCAGTGGGCCAGGTTCAGCAGTGTGCGCATGCACTGGATGTTCTTAGCCGTCAGCTGGGACACGCACACACGCACACACACACACACGGGGAGAGAAAGCATACTGTCATATATCAACTCGCCGCATGTGTGACATTTTGGACAGCGTCTGTGAAAAAGGTGGGTATTTGGGCGGTGTGTGTGTGCGTGCGTGCTCTCACCACCACAGTTCCCTGAGGCTGGACAGTCAGAGGCTGTCCTACTGCCACCACCTGCTGGTGGGACTCACTGGAGGGACTGATGATCTGCACACTGTGACCCTGGATGGAGTAGGCTGTGGGGACACACACACACACACACACACACACACACACAGACACACACACAAAGCTTGAGTCAGAGATTCAGAAACCGACACAAGTTGAGACAGAGTGTGTGTGTGTGTGTGTGCATCCCCCCCCAGCCCCCCCAGCCCCACCCTTGTTGGAGAGGTTCCCGGCGCTGCTGCAGAGCACGGTGAGTGCGTAGTGGGGAGGCAGGGAGGCCTTGCACACGGCCGTGATGAAGGCGTCGCGGGGCGTCACCAGGCCCAGGCGGCCGCACAGCCACGCCAGGCTCAGCTCCGCCTTCAGGATGCTCTCTGTCGCCGCCTCGTCCGTGCTGACACACAACAGCAGCACGGGGCAGGGTTAGCATCACTAACACTACATTAGCAGCACTACTATGTTAGTATTACAGCTGTGTCGTTATTATTACTATATTGTTATTATTTTTATGTGACAGGTGTTGAACACTTCTGGTTCTGTGACAGGTGTTGAACACTTCTGGTTCTGTGACAGGTGTTGAACACTTCTGGTTCTGTGACAGGTGCGGAACACAGGGTGCGGAACACAGGGTGCGGAACACAGGGTGCGGAACACAGGGTGTGGATGAGGGATCCCTACCTGGCGTCCAGCAGGAGGGAGAGGGCAGCCAGCAGGCCACACCAGCACGCTCCCACCATCTCCTCCCACACCAGGTGAGCCCCTGGGAGGAGCAGACAAACACACGCAGACTAACACACCTCGTAAGGAACACTCGCGCTCGTCGGGATTCACAACATCTAGATTCAAGACTCCCAGCATGACCACTAGGGGCCAGTAGAGCACAGACCCCTCACCCTACCCTCCCTCTGTTCTCTCCGCTCCCACCCTCCTCCCTTCACTCTCCCCTCCCCTCTCCCCCTCACCAGGTGCAGGCTGGGCCTCCAGGTCTGGCTGGTTCTCCCTGCGCTCTGCCAGCTCTGCCTCCTCCTTGGCCAGCTCCCTCTCGATCATGGAGGTGATGCCTCGCACCAGGTCCAGCAGCGCGCCAAACGCCACCGACATGGCGTAGCCCTCAGGGATGGAGGGGGGCTCCACCTTGTCCAGCATCTCCAGGCTGGGGGGAAGGAGGGGAGCATGGGGTTTATCTGTCTAATAACTGCTCCTGCATGACCAAGCCATTTGTCATGATTACAGCGCTATTTGTATGTTGTGCATGTTTGTGTGTGGTGTGTGTGTGTTTGTGTGTGGTGTGTGTGTGTGTGTCTGTGTGTGGTGTGTGTGTGGTGTGTGTGTGTGTGTCTGTGTGTGGTGTGTGTGTGTCTGTGTGTGGTGTGTGTGTGTGTCTGTGTGTGGTGTGTGTGTGTCTGTGTGTGGTGTGTGTGTGTGTGTCTGTGTGTGGTGTGTGTGTGTCTGTGTGTGGTGTGTGTGTGTGTGTGTGTGTGTGAGGCGTGTCCTCACTAGGTAGCCTTGGCGCTGCCCTGCACGCTGACAGTCACCAGAGGGATCCAGATGCCCCGGTACTCAAAGGCAGCCTGGGGGCTCAGACTGGAGCTGACGCCCCCCAATCCCTGCCCCCCCTGGGACGAGCCCTGGGCCCCGGGGCCCGACGCCCCTGGGGGGGGGGGGGGGGGGGAAGGGGAGGAGAGGAGAAGGAAGGAGAGGAAGGAAGTTCAAGGTCATCATTAGTCTGACAGGCTTCAAGAAAACAAAAAAAATCATCCTCATTTTACCAGCGAGAAGATTCAGTCAACAAAATCATCTATCATCCCTCCTTCTCAAATCGATGGATCCTTGCTTTCCTCCCACCCTATCTCCTCTTCCTCCTCCCCTCCTCCCCCCTCCTCCCCTCCTCCCCCCTCACCAGGTGTGTTGGTGGTGGCAGCAGGGTTGCCTGTGTTGAGGGTGATGAAGAGGGACTGGATGAAGGAGCCCAGGGCGTTGACGATGTCTCGGAACACCTTGGTGGAGTGTTGCTTCATGTCGTACGACTGGCAGAACGACCTGGGGGGGAGGGACTTCCTGTCAGAGCAGGAAGCACTGGGGAGCAGCACTGGTACAGGGGTTATGTGGAGCGGACAGGGGGATCAGATGGGGTGTGTGTGTGTGTATCAGGGTGTGTGTGTGTGTGCTCACCGCAGCAGGTGAGGCTGCACACACAGCCGGTGGACTGACTCCACAGCCACAGCTCTCAGCCACTGAGGCTTCTCTCCGTCCAGGAACTTCACCAGCAGGGACAGGAAGATCTCACACTCTGTCACCTGCCACACACACACACACACACACACCGTACACACAATGAGCATGATGCCTGCTGAGACTGACAGAGACTGAGCCTGTACATATATCTGAATGTTTATGTTTGTATCTGACTTTGTGTGTGTATATGTGTGTGTGTACCACAGCCCCTCACCAGCAGGCTGTAGAAGTGCTTGATGAGCACGGACACCACCCTGAGCAGCCGCATGCAGATGGGGAAGTAGGGCTTCTCCACCGGGGCTGGGGACGGGCCGCTGGCCCCCTGACGGAACTTGATGTTGGGGGAGAACAGCTTGATGATCAGGGGACACACGCGCTCCTTCAGCAGGAAGCTGAACTCCTGGTGCTGGGGGGGAGGAGAAGAGGACAGGAGGAGGAGAGGAGAGGAGGAGGAGAAGAGGAGAGGAGGAGGAAAGGAGGAGAAGAGGAGAGGAGGAGGAGAGGAGGAGGGGGGGGGAGAGGAGGAGGGGAGGAGAGAGAGGAGGAGAGGAGAGGGGGGGGGAGGAGGAGGGGGAGGAGAGAGGGGGGGGAGGAGGAGGGGGAGGAGAGAGAGGAGGAGAGGAGAGGAGGAGGAGAGGAGGAGGAGAGGGGGGGGGAGGAGGGGAGGAGAGAGAGGAGGAGAGGAGAGGGGGGGGAGGAGGAGGGGGAGGAGAGAGGGGGGGAGGAGAAGGGGGAGGAGAGAGAGGAGGAGAGGAGAGGAGGAGGAGAGGAGGAGGAGAGGGGGGGGGGGAGGAGGAGAGGAGGAGGAGATGGGGGGGAGAGGAGGAGGAGGGGAGGATAGGGGGGAGAGGAGGAGGGGAGGAGAGGAGGAGGAGAAGAGGAAAGGAGGAGAAGAGGAGAGGAGGAGGAGAGGAGAGGGGGGGGAAGAGGAGGAAGGGGGGGAGAGGAGGAGGGGAGGAGAGAGAGGAGGAGAGGAGAGGGGGGGGGGAGGAGGAGGAGAGGGGGGGGAGGAGGAGAGGAGGAGGAGATGGGGGGGAGAGGAGGAGGAGGGGAGGATAGGGGGGAGAGGAGGAGGGGAGGAGAGGAGGAGGAGAAGAGGAAAGGAGGAGAAGAGGAGAGGAGGAGGAGAGGAGAGGGGGGGGAAGAGGAGGAAGGGGGGGGAGAGTAGGAGAGAGAGGAAAGGAGGAGAGAGAGGAGAGGAGAGGAGGAGAGAGAGGAGAGGAGGAGGAGAGGAGAGGGGGGGGAAGAGGAGGAAGGGGGGGAGAGGAGGAGAGAGAGGAAAGGAGGAGAGAGAGGAGAGGAGAGGAGGAGAGAGGAGAGGAGGAGGGGGAGGAGGGGAGGAGAGAGAGAGGAGGAAGGGATGCATCTCTAGTATCAGTATTCAGCTGGAGCAGTGGAATCAAAATCCGATCAAAATCAAAGTCTGATATTTTAGAAGCCAGGAATGTTTAATGCACAGATTTATATCTGGCATCGAGTGTCGCTCGCTTCCTCCGGAACTCCCAGTCTCTTCCTCTCCATCAGTAAAGTGTGGGTGAGGGCAGCACCACCCCTGCAGTGAGGCTGGGAGGCCAGCAGTGAGGCTGGGAGGCCAGCAGTGAGGCTGTGTCTGGTGGGGCTGTGTCTGGTGAGCCTGTGTCCTGTGTCTGGTGAGCCTGTGTCCTGTGTCTGGTGAGCCTGTGTCCTGTGTCTGGTGGGCCTGTGTCCTGTGTCTGGTGGGCCTGTGTCCTGTGTCTGGTGGGCCTGTGTCTGGTGGGCCTGTGTCCTGTGTCTGGTGGGCCTGTGTCCTGTGTCTGGTGGGCCTGTGTCTAGTGGGGCTGTGTCTGGTGGGGCTGTGTCTGGTGGGCCTGTGTCTAGTGGGCCTGTGTCTAGTGGGGCTGTGTCTAGTGGGGCTGTGTCTAGTGGGGCTGTGTCTAGTGGGGCTGTGTCTAGTGGGCCTGTGTCCTGTGTCTGGTGGGCCTGTGTCTAGTGGGGCTGTGTCTAGTGGGGCTGTGTCTGGTGGGCCTGTGTCTGGTGAGCCTGTGTCTGGTGGGCCTGTGTCTACCTCCAGGAACACCCCGGGGAAGTCGTTCAGGACCGACTCCAGCAGCTCCAGCCCAAAGGTGCGCGTCATCTCCGTCATCCCCACCAGCCAGTAGGGGGCGTCTGCATTCACCAGCTGGCACAGGTCCTGGAGGGAACACAAGGAACGGGGTGAGGATTTCACGGGGTTCAAGACGCAAACTAGTCCTGGTTCACCAAACTATTTTCCTTTTTAGTTGATTCATCCTGTTAGTTCTTCACTATCTCAGAAATTCAGATTTCTGAAGAAGTGAGAACGGTGCCTAGTTAGTGAGGAACTGAGAAGTTGGCAGAACGTTCTGGATCTACGAGATGGTAGACGGGGATGATGTATATAATGGTAGTTCCGGAGCCCTGTGACCGGGTGGAGAGAGAGGTCTGTCTCCCCCTGGTGGACTCACCTGGAACAGCATGTAGGCGTCCTTGGCACTGGGCCGTAGCGTGCTGACAGACCTGCGGTTGGTGTTACCCTGGGTGGGAGGGGGGACCTCAGCCACACCTGGCGGAGGAGGAGGGGCAGGAGGGGTGGGAGGGGGAGGAGGGGAAGGAGGAGGAGGAAGACATATGTGAGAGAAGACAGAGAGACAGAGAGAGATAGAGAGGGGGGCCATGCGGAGCGCCGCAGGGCGTCTGATTGGCCGGCGTGCGGGTCAGCTGACCTTTGAAGCGGTCATCCTCGGCGACCATCCTCTCAAACACCACGGTAACCACCTGACGTACGGTGGCTGCTGCTGTGTTGTTGGTGATGTTGTCCTTGGTGAAGTGCAGCCGGAAACACAGCACAATGGCCTGTGAGGGAGAGGGGAGAGGTAGGTGTGTGTGTGTGTACCGTAGACAGGACCGGGTCGTGGACCGTGTTGTAGGGGTCGGACGATTATTGGCTTGGCCGATTATCGGCGTTGTTATTAAGCATTTTTATGGTTGTTGGTATCGGTGATTTTCAAAACTGATTTGCCGACGCAATCTATATATATATATTTTTTATAATGTGTTCATTTGTTGCTTGTTGTGGTTAAAATATACTTTTTCAAAATGTTGACAGAATGCTGCTGGATGCTTACTGCACTTTTTATGTTGTTATTATTATGAATATTAATGTTGTTATTATTATGAATATTAATATTGTTATTATGAACAGTTCTCAGAATTTAAGATATAGTTAAAATAATTTAAAGAGAGTCTTTGTCAGAGGCCTTCTTATTCTTAAATTTGACATAATTTTTATTGTTACACAAGACATATATATTGGTTCAAAATATCGGTTATCGCTCTACTTGATCTGTAATAATTGGTATCAGCATCGGTCCTGAAAAACACATATCGGTCAATGCCTAAAGTGTTGGTGGTGAGCAGGTGTCTGTGTGTGTACCTTAGACAGGACCTCGTCGTGGACCACAGTGTTGGTGGTGAGCAGGTGTCTGTGTGTGTGTACCTTAGACAGGACCTCGTTGTGGACCACAGTGTTGGTGGTGAGCAGGTGTCTGTGTGTGTGTGTGTACCTTAGACAGGACCTCGTCGTGGACCACAGTGTTGGTGGTGAGCAGGTGTCTGTGTGTGTGTACCTTAGACAGGACCTCGTCGTGGACCACAGTGTTGGTGGTGAGCAGGTGTCTGTGTGTGTGTACCTTAGACAGGACCTCGTCGTGGACCACAGTGTTGGTGGTGAGCAGGTGTCTGTGTGTGTGTACCTTAGACAGGACCTCGTCGTGGACCACAGTGTTGGTGGTGAGCAGGTGTCTGTGTGTGTGTACCTTAGACAGGACCTCGTCGTGGACCACAGTGTTGGTGGTGAGCAGGTTTCTGTGTGTGTGTACCTTAGACAGGACCTCGTCGTGGACCACAGTGTTGGTGGTGAGCAGGTGTCTGTGTGTGTGTGTGTACCTTAGACAGGACCTCGTCGTGGACCACAGTGTTGGTGGTGAGCAGGACCAGGACTGTCTGCAGCAGCTTGAGTTCCTCCAGACCGTTCTCCATCAACTGCCACAACATGTTGATGATGTTCCCTGCCGCAGCCTGCACACACACACACACACACACACACACACACACACACACACACACTTCAGACTTGTACACCCAGGGGGCAGTGTAGCAGTCACTCACACACACACACACACTTCAGACTTGTACACCCAGGGGGCAGTGTAGCAGTCACTCACACACACACACACACACACTTCAGACTTGTACACCCAGGGGGCAGTGTAGCAGTCACTCACACACACACACTTCAGACTTGTACACCCAGGGGGCAGTGTAGCAGTCACTCACACACACATCATCTGGGGACACTGAACCCAACAGGGCCTAACCCTAACCCTAACCCAGGTCACAGGTTTCTCCTCCTGGCTGTGTGAAGCAGCAGGCTGTCTGCACGGAGACACGTCTCACCCTGACCCAGACTGAAGCCAACACCAGCCTGGAGGTTTCAGCAGACGTCTAGGCTGGTGTCGGCTGTGGAGTGGAGATTAAGTCTGTCATTCAGAAGAGCAGGAGGAGGAGGAAGGAGGAGGAGACAGTCTCTTTCCAGTCTGGAAGAGTGCTCAGAGCTGTAGCTGATAGCAGCGAAGAGATGAGATTCTGGAGAGAGAGCTGCGTGCATATGTCTGTATAGCTGTTCTAACAACAAGCTCCAGTCTAGCTCCTAGTGTTCCCATGTGAAGCCTCTGTTAGACCCACATGGTCCAGACAGCTTGATCTAGCCTGCTGCAGGCATGAGCCACATAGCCTGGTCCTGGAGGGAACCAGGAAGAGAGACCTGCTGGAGGGTCACACCACTGAACCAGGAAGAGAGACCTGCTGGAGGGTCACACCACTGAACCAGGAAGAGAGACCTGCTGGAGGGTCACACCACTGAACCAGGAAGAGAGACCTGCTGGAGGGTCACACCACTGAACCAGGAAGAGAGACCTGCTGGAGGGTCACACCACTGAACCAGGAAGAGAGACCTGCTGGAGGGTCACACCACTGAACCAGGAAGAGAGACTTGCTGGAGGGTCACACCACTGAACCAGGAAGAGAGACCTGCTGGAGGGTCACACCACTGAACCAGGAAGAGAGACCTGTTGGAGGGTCACACCACTGAACCAGGAAGAGAGACCTGCTGGAGGGTCACACCACTGAACCAGGAAGAGAGACCTGCTGGAGGGTCACACCACTGAACCAGGAAGAGAGACCTGTTGGAGGGTCACACCACTGAACCAGGAAGAGAGACCTGCTGGAGGGTCACACCACTGAACCAGGAAGAGAGACCTGCTGGAGGGTCACACCACTGAACCAGGAAGAGAGACCTGCTGGAGGGTCACACCACTGAACCAGGAAGAGAGACCTGTTGGAGGGTCACACCACTGAACCAGGAAGAGAGACCTGCTGGAGGGTCACACCACTGAACCAGGAAGAGAGACCTGCTGGAGGGTCACACCACTGAACCAGGAAGAGAGACCTGCTGGAGGGTCACACCACTGAACCAGGAAGAGAGACCTGTTGGAGGGTCACACCACTGAACCAGGAAGAGAGACCTGTTGGAGGGTCACACCACTGAACCAGGAAGAGAGACCTGCTGGAGGGTCACACCACTGAACCAGGAAGAGAGACCTGCTGGAGGGTCACACCACTGAACCAGGAAGAGAGACCTGCTGGAGGGTCACACCACTGAACCAGGAAGAGAGACCTGCTGGAGGGTCACACCACTGAACCAGGAAGAGAGACCTGCTGGAGGGTCACACCACTGAACCAGGAAGAGAGACCTGCTGGAGGGTCACACCACTGAACCAGGAAGAGAGACCTGTTGGAGGGTCACACCACTGAACCAGGAAGAGAGACCTGCTGGAGGGTCACACCACTGAACCAGGAAGAGAGACCTGTTGGAGGGTCACACCACTGAACCAGGAAGAGAGACCTGCTGGAGGGTCACACCACTGAACCAGGAAGAGAGACCTGTTGGAGGGTCACACCACTGAACCAGGAAGAGAGACCTGCTGGAGGGTCACACCACTGAACCAGGAAGAGAGACCTGCTGGAGGGTCACACCACTGAACCAGGAAGAGAGACCTGCTGGAGGGTCACACCACTGAACCAGGAAGAGAGACCTGCTGGAGGGTCACACCACTGAACCAGGAAGAGAGACCTGCTGGAGGGTCACACCACTGAACCAGGAAGAGAGACCTGTTGGAGGGTTACACCACTGAACCAGGAAGAGAGACTTGCTGGAGGGTCACACCACTGAACCAGGAAGAGAGACCTGTTGGAGGGTCACACCACTGAACCAGGAAGAGAGACCTGCTGGAGGGTCACACCACTGAACCAGGAAGAGAGACCTGTTGGAGGGTCACACCACTGAACCAGGAAGAGAGACCTGCTGGAGGGTCACACCACTGAACCAGGAAGAGAGACCTGTTGGAGGGTCACACCACTGAACCAGGAAGAGAGACCTGCTGGAGGGTCACACCACTGAACCAGGAAGAGAGACCTGCTGGAGGGTCACACCACTTCACTTTCAAGACAAGCAACTGGTATTGATTTCAGGGAGTTTGTGTGTGTGACTGTGTTTGCACTGGATTATGTGTGTGTGTGTCTTTGTGTTCTGAGTTTGTTTGCTTGTACCTTTGTTTATTTAGTCTGTGTGCGTGTCTGTCTGGTGTGTGTGTGTGTGTGAGTCTCACCTCCGACACCACCTCGTGGGACATGAGTCGCTGGATTGCAGCCAGACACAGCTGGGTGATCTTGGGCTCCTTGGTGCCACAGCCCATCAGGAAGGGCTGGACCACCTCGGAGCTGTTCTCCTTCAGAGCTGTCCACACACACACACACACCACACACACACACACCACACACACACACACACATACACACACCAGACACAAGACAACCACCAGACACAAGACAAACACACATACACCACACACACACTCAGTTACAGTAAACCATTACAGCATCAACATTGGTACACAGAAACATTCCTTTAGGAAAGCACACAAACACACTAATTGGCCCTAGTAAGTTATGATGCTGAAATACACAAGCCCCAAATGTTGGCAGCTAATCCACAATGCAATACTGAACCACAATGCAATACTGAACCAATCTTAGAGCTCCGAGTGACAGGTCATTATATTTTCATCTCATGTCATTCAACATGCAGGCCTTCCAGGAGCAGTACAGAGCAATCCATCAGGCTGCAGATGCACACCTAGCTGCAGCATTACTATGGATCAAAACCCTGGAACATAATTATGAGTGGGCCGCTGGTTTGCTTACTGAATAATTCCAACCTACTGAAGGGGTTCTCTCTGCAATCACAGAACAAGAACAGCTCTCTGAAGTCCAGACAGCAGCCAGATGGTACCAAATAAGGCATTCCTACCTTCCAAACCGACCACAGATGAACCACACAGGGTCAAAAACTACAACCGGGATCAGTAATGCAGGTGACCATATGCATTCACAGGTATCATTACATTTGCATTTAGTCATTTAGCAGACTCTCTTATCCAGAGCGACTTTCAGTAAGTACAGGGACATTCCCCCCGAGGCAAGTAGGGTGAACTGCCTTGCCCAACGTCATTTCGCACAGCCGGGAATCGAACTGGCGACCTTCAGATTACTAGCCCGATTCCCTAACCGCTCAGCCACCTGACCTCACCTGAGTAGTATCACTACTGCCTGGTCTCCTGGATCCCTCCCTCGCTCCCTCCCTCCCACCCTCGTCCGCTCACCTGCAAGTATTTCCGTATTCCTCGCTGCGATGGTCTTGATCTTCACGATGCCCGACTCTGCCGCCTGGAAACGAAGCAAAGACAGAGACAGACCGTTGGTGGTTCATGGTTTCTCATTGTTCCTCACGGCCAAACTGCCGACTGGGCGTTAACTGCAGCCGCTTATTTCCACAGCATGTTGTCAACTCGTCATCAACACGACACCCTCTCGCTGGGTCGTTTCATTAGCGAAACAGACGAACGTCTGTACCTGCTCAACTGACAACTACCTGGTTTTGTGGGTTGATATTTAATCGAGTAGTCTAGTGAATTAAATTACAGGCCGGTATTCTACCATGGCTATTTAAAAATGGCGGGTTTGTGCAGAATTCTCTCTGACCCGTTAGTATTCTTTTGTGTTTTCACGTCACCTTTTGGTATCGCCCCAGCTCGCTTGGGGCTTTGACGGAGCACACAATCTGAAATGACCCAAAACACCCACAAACTACCAGGTGGTCAGGTACGCTTGATGGAAAACTACAAAAGGCCAGTAGAGGTAGGTTGTGTCGAGCCGTCTCCGCTCAGTAGAATAGCGTCAGAGGATAGCCACTCTCAACATGTTTTAACACCTCCGGTGAGAGAGACTTCACCCCCGTATTGTTCCCGAGAGGGAGCGAGGGAGGAATAAAGGGGATCACTGTGATCAGTCCAATAGAGGGGATCACTGTGATCAGTCCAAAAGAAGGATCACTGTGATCAGTCCAATAGAGGGGATCATTGTGATCAGTCCAATAGAGGGGATCACTGTGATCAGTCCTATAGAGGGATCACTGTGATCAGTCCAATAGAGGGATCACTGTGATCAGTCCAATAGAGGGATCACTGTGATCAGTCCAATAGAGGGGATCATTGTGATCAGTCCAATAGAGGGGATCACTGTGATCAGTCCAATAGAGGGATCACTGTGATCAGTCCAATAGAGGGATCATTGTGATCAGTCCAATAGAGGGGATCATTGTGATCAGTCCAATAGAGGGGATCATTGTGATCAGTCCAATAGAGGGGATCACTGTGATCAGTCCAATAGAGGGATCACTGTGATCAGTCCAATAGAGGGATCACTGTGATCAGTCCAATAGAGGGATCATTGTGATCAGTCCAATAGAGGGATCACTGTGATCAGTCCAATAGAGGGGATCATTGTGATCAGTCCAATAGAGGGATCACTGTGATCAGTCCAATAGAGGGATCACTGTGATCAGTCCTATAGAGGGATCACTGTGATCAGTCCAATAGAGGGATCACTGTGATCAGTCCAATAGTGGGATCACTGTGATCAGTCCAATAGAGGGATCATTGTGATCAGTCCAATAGAGGGGATCATTGTGATCAGTCCAATAGAGGGATCACTGTGATCAGTCCAATAGAGGGATCACTGTGATCAGTCCTATAGAGGGATCACTGTGATCAGTCCAATAGAGGGATCACTGTGATCAGTCCAATAGAGGGGATCACTGTGATCAGTCCAATAGAGGGGATCATTGTGATCAGTCCAATAGAGGGATCACTGTGATCAGTCCAATAGAGGGATCACTGTGATCAGTCCAATAGAGGGGATCACTGTGATCAGTCCAATAGAGGGATCACTGTGATCAGTCCAATAGAGGGATCACTGTGATCAGTCCAATAGAGGGGATCACTGTGATCAGTCCAATTTCAGTCGAAATTGAAACTTGAACAAAGAAGGCTTGCTGACATGTCTGTTGAGAGAAAGAAGATCAG
This sequence comes from Hypomesus transpacificus, assembly GCF_021917145.1. NCBI lineage: Eukaryota > Metazoa > Chordata > Actinopteri > Osmeriformes > Osmeridae > Hypomesus > Hypomesus transpacificus. The sequence continues at coordinate 10,868,898 of NC_061073.1, forward strand.
GGCACTGCAGAGAGGTTAGGGAGGGATGGAAAGAGGAAGGAGAGTGAGGAAGGAGAGACCGCTGGGGAAGAGACAAAATAGAAGAAATATAGAAATAGCGGGGGGGGGGGGGGGACAACAACCATGCTGTGTTCAATGTAGTTCAACAGAGACTTCTTTATCTCTCTCTCTCCAGCAGATACAAGTCAAGGCATTCTCTCTCTCCCTCTCTCCCTCTCTCCCTCCCTCCCTCCCTCTCCGTCTCCCTCCCTGTCCCTCTCCCTCTCTCTGTCTCTCTGTGTCTCTGTCTGTCTCTGTCTGTCTCTCTCTCCCTCCCTCCCTCCCTCCCTCCCTCCCTCCCTCCCTCCCTCCCTCCCTCCCTCCCTCCCTCCCTCCCTCCCTCTCTGTCACTCCCTCTCTGTCTCTCTCTCTCTCCCCCCTCTCTCTCCCACATCTCACCCCCTCCCTCCCTGCACAGTCCTGTCGTACTCTCTCTCAACCTCTCTCCCCCCTCTCTCTCCCACATCTCACCCCCTCCCTCCCTGCCCAGTCCTGTCGTACTCTCTCTCAACCTCTCTCCCCCCTCTCTCTCCCACATCTCACCCCCTCCCTCCCTGCCCAGTCCTGTCGTACTCTCTCTCCTTCTCCTGGCCTCATCTCTCATGTTGTTTCTCCTTCCTCCCTCTCTCTCTCTCCTCTCTTCCTGACTCCCCCTCTCTTCCTGATTCCAGTTCTGCGATCATTTCAACATCAGCGGCAACAGCTGGCCGCTCGTAAGCACTTTGAAAACAGCATGTCATTTGGCAACACACAACCAGCAGAGCTTTACTGAGCTCCAAAAGTATCCACATGAGTCATAGCGAGGGGGCAGACCTCCATGGAAAACATTAACAGAGCTTAGGCTGTCTTTTCACACCTCACAAACTACCAATTTACCTTGGAATTACTGTTTAAAAAGAGACTAACAAATTGAAATGTAGTCATTCCAGGCAACGGCCCCAATTGGATGCGAATCTCTGCGCTGGACCTACTTTTTAAACAAGTGACTGTATTCTTCTAGTCCGTGAAAGCACACAGGGCCCTCAGTTTAGCCTATCACAGCCACGTTACTTCCTCATGGCTTTCCAAAATACAAAAAAATAAAAACTAGACTCAAGATTGGTTAGCCTATTTTCTGAGCACGTTTGGATTTCAGACCGAATCTCCGGACAGGAGCTCTTGCTTTACTTGTTTAGCCAACTGGTTCTGCTGGCTCTCCCAGCTACCACCATGTCCCCCTCATATCAGCCAGGACCTGCTGGCGAGGCACAGAGAGGGGGGACGCCACAATACGCCACCTTTTGAACTCCCGGTTACCAGGCAACGAGGCATTACCGGCGGCGGGCGGCGAGGAGACGGCGTCCGGCCTGCCGTCTTAAGTTAATCTTCAAAAAATGTAAAAGTCTCCTTCGCTGCTGTGGCCCTCACCCTAACCCACAGAGCAGAATGAGGCTAGAGGGCCCTAACCCACAGAGCAGAATGAGGCTGGAGGGCCCTAACCCACAGAGCAGAATGAGGCTGGAGGGCCCTAACCCACAGAGCAGCAGCAGAACGAGCTCCGCCTGTCCATCGACCGTGCCTCGAATCCCAGAGCGGCAGGATGGGCCCAGAAGTGGGTCTTCACAAACAAGTTTGGCAACAGACGGATCGTGATGCGTGGCCTTGTCTAAGCAGGCTCTCACATGAGGTGGTGGAGCCGGGGGGAGTTGTGTCGTGAGGAGGGGTGTGGAGCAAGAGCAGGTTTTACTGACACCACAAGCTCTCAGTTCTGGTTTTAACACCTCGGACTCCTCCCTACATTCACCTCTCAAACTACAGAACTTCTTAACGCCGAGAGGCCTTGAAGTCTGATCTTTTTCAGACTTCTGATCAGTTTCTCTCTGGCCCGCCTCTGCAACACTATGCAGGCTGTGTGCGCGGCACAACTGGGAATCTTTTGTCCGTAATGCCGTCTCCACAACAGCGCCAGCAGCAGCGTCACCACAATGTCAAGAAAGCTGAAAGTAAGACTGCCACGTTATTAATAGCCTGTGAGGGTCCTCTGAATCCTTTCACACACTAGCCATTGTGTGTCTGAAAGCTGCTCTCTGTACACCGGCGAAGGCCGCTGTGTTCTGGCACATCTGAAGGATGGATCGCGTGACGAGGAAGATGAGAAACAGACAGATGCCGTCAGAGAAGGGCGAAACACGACTCGGTAAAGAAATGAAAATGGGACAGGGTTGGTGACTGTGGAGATTTTGCACGACGAGATCTGGTCGGCCGGCCACGTCGAAGGGGCACAACGCACAGCGGCTAATGAGAAGCAGGCAGGCAGGATTTTGTTTCCGAAATGTTCAGCCTTGAGTGAAACCATGTGTTCCTAAACCCAACCCGGATATGGAGACATGGTTGCTAGCTCACTAGTGTTTCCATCTCATGCCCTATCACACCCCCTAAAACTCTTTCCTATCCCCAAAAAAGGTTCGGACGGAGCACGACCATCTCCTGCTGGCAGAAGGAGAATGTAGGAGGCCTTTCGTCTGAGAGAATCTACAAGCTCAGCAGACAGGCTCGTCGCAGGTCGCACGCGTTCCCCTTGCCGAGCACAAGGGTCAGATCAGGTCGAAACCAGGCTGTGACCTTCTGAGTTAAAATAAAGTTTAGTTTGAACGCTGATCCATTCGTCTAAGCAACCAACCAGCATGAGCCCTGTTGTGCTGACTTTCTGAAGACACATGCTGGGAAAATTCCACCCTGCAGGTTTTGGAACGGGGCCGCGTGTAATTTCAAGGAGCTTATTCCCTCCTACCCCTCGGTGTACGATTCCGTCAGGCCTTTGAAAAGTTCTGGATCGGCTTGTTATGTCTGCCGACACAAGGCCTACATGACTCGTGTGCAGAGTGGATGTGCGTTTCACCATACAGGCGTTCCTCGCTAGCTGCACCGAGAGCTCCAGCCGGCCTCCGCCAGCGCGCTCACGCATCCAGACTGAGAGGAGGCTGCTGCTGAGCATCTCTCTGTGTTTCCCAGACCAAAGCAATCAGGGTCCAACCCTCCCAGGGCCACACACGGACCAGCAGGATGCCGCTCACGAGAGACGTCTGGCCGTGAGGCTCTGACGTCGATCAAATCAGTGCGTTTCCTGCCTCTCTGCTCCTCTCTCGTAACCCAGACGACCCTGACGGAGGCGTCGCCGTCAGACATGGACCAACAGGATCAGACGCCGTCTCGTATGTCGGTCACAATGACAGGTTTATCTCCTAGTAACAACGGCAGGCGACATCATGAATATGTCCCTAGGCCTCAATGTGTTTCTTATCCAGCTCTGCCTAGGGTCAGAGACGAACGACCTCCTGATTGAAAGTGCGCCTGACAAAGAGATGCTAGTGGGCTTCATCATGGCGTTCCTCCAGACCGTGATAAAACAGTCGGGGTGTGGAAGCTACAACGTCCAGCAATGCTTCGCATTTATTCGGAGGCACCGATGTGGCGGTGTGACCTGCGTTTCAGTGGCACGAGGGCTCATTTGAGTTCTCTGATCCCCCGGGGCAGAAGAGGATTTCCTTTCAACATCTTCGCTAGGTGTCTCTGTGGGAGCTGGTCTGGAGGTAAACAAACCACCTCAGAGTATTGCCTGCTGGCCAGCACGACTGGCCTACCAATACTCTGATCTGGGGCCCACAGGCAACCCAGACTAGACCGTTTCATCTAGGAACACATTCCTGTAGACTACAGAGAACCATCTCTTCTCTGGGAACTATAAATATAGGTAAAGGGATGTGACAGGTATTCAGCTCTATAGCCTAACCCTTTCACCACCCTGATCCACATCTAGATCATTATGATATTCTCTGATTTCTTTGGCTAAGACCCTCAAACAGACAGGTTCTGTCATGGGCCTGTAATTGAACAAAGGTAAATCTGACTGTTCTATTTAAATGTCCATTTGATCAGTGGACGACAAACTGTTGCATCTACTGGCCTCGTCCACAGCCTGGTAGCAATACAGGTTTGCTTTGTTTTGTCAAAGTGAGGTCATGTAGCTAAGGAGTTTCCAAAGTGACTTGCTCAATGAATAGCCAAGTTCAACACTGGTAGCTATATTATGTTTGTCTGTTGTAGGTTTAAGGACAAGAACTATGTCACATCATTTGGCCTATAAACTCCTGTTCTGTTCTCAGATCATGTTGTGATATGAGATGCATCAAAATGTATGTATGAGACAATGCCGATACTCAACACACAACAACAATGCTGTTAATTCACTGTACCGATGCACATCCACTTAACGTAGGCCACATACTCTTCCAATGTTTGTGAATAGCATAACAGTCTATCTTGTAATATCTGGTAATTAAATATTAATTTGACCCTGCCCTGTACCGTTATGCAAGACGTCAAGCAATTTTTGACAGTACTCAGCCTATACACAATACGTAAACACTATTCTTCCACGCTGCTCACACATCACCTGGTGAGATATTTGGATGCCACGCTGTCTTAGTCTTTGTGATACAACATCGTTCAGCTCCAAGTATGGGATATACTAACGTTACACATCATTATTACGAGTCATCCTGTCCTTCTCTTATTTGTATAAAATCCAATTTGACAATAGAACCGATGCCATACAATGGCACTGCAGTCATGCAGCAGGCACAACTGTCCTGAAAGATCGACACGCTCCCAATTCACATCCCAAGCCCCGCATCCCTGTGTGGCAGCAGCATTCGTATGCTTATATAAACTAGTGGCGAGGTGGATAATAGATCACATTAGTTATTGTCGTATATGATTGACTGATTGACTAGAGCTAATATTGTTATATAGTCGGAAAGCCAGATAACTACCTCTTTCACCGGAGGGAATTTCTTTTTGCATTCCATGGATAGAGACCGCAGATCCGTCTGCATGTTCTCAAGCAATTTCTTTATCGCCTCTGGACTACTGGTCGACATTTTGACGATGACTTCAACCAAAATGTAAAAAAAATATCAAAATAATAAGGAATGCAGTTGCAATCCTAAAATATGCCCGGCCTATTGATTCGCCACCTTTAAAAAAAGAAAAACGCCGTGGACCTCCTCACAAGCGTCCATTGACACAATATTCCACTTTTCTGCTTCGCCCTGCCCGTCCGTATGGAGAATTGAAGCAATGACAAGGGCATATGTTTCTCCTTAATAAAGGGTTTATAAGTTATTTTCATGAATTATCATAATTATCTCTATACTAGATAGCGGTGCGGTTTAACAGCGTCTAAATGTGTTCTTTTCAGATGTAGCTAGGTTTCACGGCTACTGTCACCATTGCCAGCTCCGCTTCAATCCCACAATGCACTGGTAGACATTGACACGTCATTTCGACTTCCGTAAACAGTGACGATTTCGTCCGCAGGGTTACAGTGACCTCTAGTGGACATTAAATTCACAGACACGAACACTTCTGCATTTAAATTGTATTCATTGAACTGACGCTTTTACCCAAAGTGAAGTACAAATAGTGCATGTAGAAAGTACAGCAGAAATCAAAGATCCGAAGTGCATTGTTCTGATAGTATTTCGGTGGTTATGGTCAAGAGAATACTGTAGAAATTATATCCTTGATTTTCTGAGGTAGGCTACTTTATTCACTATTTGAATATTGCTTTGGGTTAAAGCGCCAGAAAACACGCACACACACACATTCACATTTTGCTATTCAGCTCAATTAAAATAAACGTTATGTTTGATATCTTATATTTCTCTTTCACTTTTAGCCAGTAAGTGTTCCGCCACGCACGCAATTATTCTTTAGACAAGTTTGCCAGGGTTTTTCAGACAACAGTATCGAGAAGTTGAAGTTGTAGAGTAATTGTAGAGAAAATTCTACATTTTCTCAAGCGTCTGACACGTTTTACGTCAGTAGGACTGTACATTGACGATGATCATGTGACATAGAATATTTAAACATACAAGTGACGCTTATTTTCTTCAAAACTTTTAATATAAATGTTCTTATTTTACAATGTCAGTTGTAATACATTTGTACTGTACTCAGCTTTGCATCTCTGAGACATGCCACTTGGCAGTTTTTTATGAACCCTGTTAGTGCAAATGTTTATAGTAGGCTATGTATTTAATAAATTGTTATATCTCACCACAAACTACACTACAATGTAAATCATGAATCCAAACTCTGCGAACATGCAAGAAAACGCACCCAGTTCCCTAGCAACCCAGACCACGTTGTTGAGAGGACTGTCAGACATCTACACATTTTAAAATATGTGCCGCCCTCTGTTACTAGTGTGGCTTCATACAACACACACAGCAAAAACCGTTTGTACACAAATGCAATATTTCCGACAACTTTGTTCTAACTACATTCATCGTTTGATTTATCAATGTTGGCCTTTTTGGAAATATACACAATAAAACTTTTGAATCCAAACAACACACAATGTGGGCAAGACTTCAATATTTTTTCATTTCATTATTTGAGAAAGTAATAATTCCACAGTACTTAGAAAAATGCTCAAACCCAATGATTACATAACAGTCCAAGTAAGGTTTTGCATCAAAAGCAGTACATTTGAATCCAGCCATAATAACCCCAGGGTAGCATAGCTTATTCAAATAGCCTCTGGTTGAATAAAGACAATCAACTTCATGATGAACAAGGTTATGATGCACAAGTTGTAATTTATATATATATATATATATATTTTACGTACAACAAAAAAGGCATAAAACTAAACAAGCATGAAAAGAGAATAGTGTTTGTTGGCATGAACAACTTTTTTTCCTGATTGTGTAGGTCTTTTACATATTAAGTTCTATCTTAACCACATAAGAGAAAAAAAAATACTGAATACTAATTCAGTGGAGTGTGCACATTTAAAATGTATCTTCACCAAAAAATATATTGAAATGTGAATCCTATATTCATGTAACCCCGTGTTTTCAGTTATATATTTAATGCCATATTCGGATCTTCCTCTATGCTACACTAAACTATGATGTCGCCGCAACACAACTAGATGCAGCTCAATTACAATACATTCAAAAATAAACAGAACACCTAAAGATACTGAAAGAACAATAAGCATATTTTACAGGCAAACAAGGAACTGAAACGGCCAATGTCAAAGCAGTTCCAACTCGATTCATGAATCGGAATGAATTCAAGTGAACTTTAAGGATTGTGCATAAATGCATCAACACTTTCTTCCATGCCAGTTAGCCTTTTGCGACTTATTACACCATATGCCTAACATCAAATCACAAATATGCAAGTAAACAACAACAACTACAATGCTTCCTTAGAAAGCAGATGTGATCATGGAAACAGCCTCAGCCCCAGGGTGAGTCACGACAAGGTCTGCTCAACTGCCATGGGTGGACCAACTAGCAACAAATAAAAACATGTATCTTTTCTAGTTCACAGACCCCAAAGGGTGCAGAAGTGCGATCGACTTCTGCATGAAGTGGAAGTGGCTAAGTCACAGGACGACGGCTTCATGCGAGTGTGTATACGAAGCAGCAAACGGAAAGTTCCAGAAATACAGTAGTCTGTGCCGAGAGGACCAGGAGAGCGGAGACGCCACAGCACCGGAGCTGATAGGACTGTCTTGTCCTGTGTGAGGTATTAAAGAGACAAACTAAGATGGGGTCTGGGCCACGTCGGGGGACAGACACACGAGACCTGCTGGATCGAGCCTCCTCCGCAGGCCACCTCTAGCAGTGGGACTCCTTCTCGCTGACGGGGAAGTAGCCGTCCTTGGTGGGGGCTCCTCTCTGCCGGGGGCCGTCCCCGTCGGAGGCAAACATGGCCAGCAGCTTCTTCTGCTCACGCTTGGTTTTGGGTAAGTCGTCAGAGGGCGTGGTGAGGACTTGAAGACGCTGCAGCAGAGGAAGTCAGTATCAGTGTTTGGAGAACCTTGGCATGGCTTAGAGGTTTGGGGTTAGAGTGTAGGAGTTAGAGGTAAGAGTGTAGGGGTTAGAGGTTAGAGTGTAGGGGTTAGAGGTTAGGGTTTAGAGGGGTTACCAAAACCCTAACCCTAGATCACATTGTTCATTTTCTTCACATTTTTGCATTGAATATCAAAGAACGACAACTATGTGGTCATGATGGTTAACATGCTAGGCATGCTAGGCATGCTAGGCATGCTAGGCATCAAATAAGGAGCAAATGAATGTGCTGCATGTGTGTAGATTTTAGCTTGGAGCACAACGTGTCCTGTTCACGTGGATCTCACCTCTTTCAAGGTGCCCTCGGTAGTCCACAGTTTATGGATCATCCAGAGCGGGATGCACAGCATGGAGGACATGGCCAGGACCCAGCCCAGCCCGTAACCCCACCCAGGATACTCATACTCGTTATTGTACTTCAGAGGGGTGTACTTGATCAGGGAGAAGGCAAAGGTTCCCTGCAAAAGCAGATACATTTAATATGGGGCGGAGCTTTTTTTTCAAATGTGGGTGGAAGGAAGTTTTTTAGTGAAGCGTACAGCCCTGCATTTACTTTTGCGGTGTCCCTCTGCTGTTGTTTGGGTTTAAAAGGAGCAAAACTCTCAAGCAGTTGTATAATCTTTGCAGAGTGTAAGCTGGTATTTCATTGCTTTTTAATTGGGTTTCAGAGCAACCACTGGGAGACGCTGCTTCCTCACAGGAACAGTTGAGCTGATGGGAACAGAATTTACAACTTTGAAAATGTCAAATGAACGTTACTTACAAAACAAGTGGCCGGGGTGAAGAACATCCAGCAGTATTTGATGACAGGACTCGGACGGTAGCCTATCATGTCTTCAATATTGTCATAAAATCGGTCTGCGCCTTTGTTCAGGAAATGATAGAGAGAGAAAAAATAAGTCCTAACCCTTGTGTAGCAAAGATGCAAATAGCAGTTTAGGCAAATACGGACTGAGCTGGAAGTAGTCTGCATGAAAACCCCTTCAACCTTCCGCACAAGACTCACTTCAAGGACATGAAACAACATCAATTATGTCCCTCAATAACTTTTTCTTATGATTTTACTAAACAACAACAAAACGGAATACATTTCTTAGTTATCAAGGATAAAAACAAGAGGCTGAAAAGTTTCTATGGAGCGACCCAGTGCTGGAAGCTAGTGTTGGGATGATTGTCCTGAATGTTATCTGAAAAAAAGAGCCCCATTGTTTCATTAATACACCCCCTAAACCAGTCCCTGCATAACTTGGACGTGAACACTCACCATAAACCCAAGCAATGCAAACAGTCTCAAAGACAGCCACAAAGAGCAGGCACATTCCACTGGCAGCATAGTAGTCAAAGAGCTGGAAGACATACATGCCACCCTGAGGAGCACAATAAACAGAGGAAACACATGTTAACAAGCAAGCAGTGAGGCAAACTGTGAAGGTCACTAACTGGATTCCAGTTCGTCCCTAGAAGACTCATCTCCCAGACAGAATTAGCTCATAAAAAGCTCATAATATTAATGCTGTAGGTACGTGTTTAATACTTGGGCCCCCTATGAACATCAAGAACATGGCTCTTGTAGAGTAAATGCAACAGGTACAAATCTCTCCCAGGACTTGTGTGTGTTCTTAAAGTGAGCTTACCAACCAGTATGTTAGTTGGTTTCTATGGGCGTGTGTGAAGCCCTGTCAAGGTGACATTGCTTGTAAAAAGGGCTACACAAATAAATATGATTTGATTTGGATGACACGCATAACTGCAGGGATTTCGACTATCCTGGTGCATGTGTGGGACCTGTGGAGTGCCCCTAGGTGGCGCTGTGGCGTACCTCAGTCAGCATGATGAGGCCCATGAGGAAGGATACGATGGCCACACCCAGGATGAAGAGTTCCCGGCGGTTCTTACGGCGGAAGGTGGAAGGATACATGTCTACCATGGCTGTCACCAGGCTCTCCACACACACAAACTAGGGCCACGGAGAGAAGAGAGGTGCTACATGAATAGGCGGACACAGGAAGTGTGCGTGTGCAGGGGAAGGGACGTGCCAGGCTGACCTGGCTATCAAGGCCGAGCAGGACGATCATGATGAAGAAGAAGCAGGCCCATAGAGGGGAGAAGGGCATCATGGACACTGCTCGGGGGTAGGCTATGAAGGCCAAACCAGGTCCTGGGAATTACAGAGAAGTTTCCAATAGTGTTAAAACTCTGACTTACAACACAACATAGACTCTAGACATCAGGACTGGCAAACATTAACAGTCACTCAAGAACAGATAATGGCCCACTGTGGTAGAGAGGAGTGGGTTTCTGGAGCTGCAGTGCTGGACATGTACAGGGTGTTCTCCTGTTTGGGTGCATGCATGAGTGATACTGGACAGGAAGTGCTGGACAAGAAGTGCTGGACAGGAAGTGCTGGACAGGAAGTGCTGAGCGTGTGTGGGAGACCCGGGAGCACCACTGACCAGACTCGGCCACCTCTGAGATGGGAACGTTCTGCTCAAACGACATGAAGCCCAGGATAGAGAAGATGGCAAAGCCTGCCACGAAGCTGGTCCCGCTGTTCAGGAAGCACAGCGCGATGCAGTCCCTGGAACCACCGGAGAGACACATTTAAAGGCACGGTGGGCAATATTGTTGAGAAGCACTTTTTGTCATATTTGCCAAAAGTAACATCAAGTCTTGATAGCAATACTGTAATAAACAGGACAGATCATTTAGGGGTACCCTGACTGCTAGCTTCACGCAACTTGTCTAGCCTGCCTTTAAGTCCCTGCAAACACAGGAGAGGCACACGAGACGAGGAGTTTGGAATAGGTGTGACGGGTACGTAACAGCTGTAGCCACGCTCCGTCACGACAAGGCTCGTTCGCCACTCACTTGGCTCGAACGCACGACCTCCGACTTGCCAAGCGTGACCACTACCAGCTACGCTAAAGAAAGAGCTAGCTCTTCCTTGACGCGGGTGGCCTGTTACATACAGTGCCCTCCAAAAGTATTGGAACAGTGAGGCGAATTCCTTTATTTTTGCTGTAGACTGAAAACATTTGGGCTTGACATCAAATAATGAACGTGAGACCAGAGATCAACGTTTCAGCTTTTATTTCCAGGTATTTACATCAGGATCTGATGCACAACTAAGAAAATATCACATTTTGTTTGAATCCACCCATTTGTCATGTGATCAAAAGTATTGGAACAGATATACTTAAAACATATTTAAGTGAATAAGACTTAATATTTAGTTGCAAATCCTTTGCTTTCAATAACTGCAGCAAGTCTGTGACCCATTGACGTCACCAAACTTTTGCATTCTTCCTTTTTGATGCTTTCCCAGGCTTTCACTGCAGCCTCTTTCAGTTGTTGTTTGTTTTGTGGGGTTCCTCCCTTCAGTCTCCTCTTAAGCAGGTAAAATGCATGCTCTATAGGGTTTAAGTCTGGAGATTGACTTGGCCAGTCTAATACCTTCCATTTCTTGCCCCTGATGAACTCCTTTGTTGTTTTGGCAGTGTGTTTTGGGTCGTTATCTTGCTGCATGATGAAGGCTCTGCCAATCAGTTTGGTTGCATCTTTCCTTAAATTGGCAGACAAAATGTTTCTGTAGACTTCCGAGTTCATTTTGCTGCTGCCATCATGTGTTACATCCTCAATGAAGATTAATGAGCCCGTCCCAGAAGAAGCCATGCAAGCCCAAGCCATGACATTACCTCCACCGTGTTTCACAGATGAGCTTGTGTGTTTGGGATCATGAGCAGTTCCTTTCTTTCTCCAAACTTTAGCCTTTCCATCACTTTGGTAAAAGTTAATCTTTGTCTCATCAGTCCATAAAACTTTGTCCCAGAATTTTTGAGGTTCATCTCTGTACTTTTTGGCAAATTCCAGCCTGGCCTTCCTATTCTTCTTGCTAATGAGTGGTTTGCATCTTCTGGTGTAGCCCTTGTACTTTTGTTCATGAAGTCTTCTGCGAACAGTAGATAGTGATACCTTCACTCCTGCCATCTGGAGGTTGTTGCTGATCTCACTAACAGTTGTTTTAGGGTCTTTCTTTACAGCTCTTACAATGTTTCTGTCATCAACTGCTGATGTTTTCCTTGGTCTACCTGTTCGACGTCTGTTACTTAGTACACCAGTAGTTTTCTTCTTCTTCAGGACATTCCAAATGGTTGTACTGGCTATGGCCAATGTTTCTGCAATGGCTCTGATTGATTTTCCATCTTCTCTAAGACTCACAATTGCTTGTTTTTCACCCAAAGACAGCGCTCTGGTTTTCATGTTGTTTTCACCTCTGAATACAGTCTGCATAGACAAAACCTATCTTACCCAATCTGAACCTGAGTGTAGACATTCAGTGGTATTTATTGATTGAATAATGTATGTAATAGGACACACCTGGGCAACAAAACACACCTGTCAGTCACATGTTCCAATACTTTTGCTCACGTGACAAATGGGTGGGTTCGAACAAAAAGGTGATATTTTCTAATTTGTGCATCAGATCCTGATGTAAATACCTGGAAATAAAAGCTGAAACGTTGATCTCTGGTTTCACATTCATCGTTTGATGTCAAGCCCAAATGTTTTCAGTCTACAGCAAAAATAAAGGAATTGGCCTCACTGTTCCAATACTTTTGGAGGGCACTGTACCTGAGGAGCGAGTTTCACGGTTCTAACTCCCTTACAGAGGCAACCTGTTTTTGTTTATTTTTTTATTTCCTTTTATTTATCGTGCCTACTCCAATTTACCGGCTACTATGACTAATAAACTAACATGGGCTAGTATGTTCTTAGATGGACAGATCCAGGTAAAGTTTCACGCTTCATTTATTAATCATTGTCATGTGTAAGCAGTAAGGACCGACAAAATACAAGGTTGATCCCTCGACATGGAAACCCGCCCTCCCAACGTGCTTATCACGGTATGAAGCCGTACAAAAAGATTCCTTTGGCTGAATCCTATCACAAATACCGTGCTTATTGTTATCAAAAGCTGCCAAGGTCGATCTTTTATGTCCATCACACCACCGTTGGGGTTGGTCTCTGACCTGTAGCAGTTGTTGTTGTACTTGTTGTAGCTCCCCAGTGCGGTGAGGCAGCCCAGACAGATGGCGTAGGAGAAGAAGATCTGAGTCCCAGCGTCCATCCACACCTGACCGGAGAAGAGGACCACAAACACAGAGACACGTCAGGCTCAAGGAACAGCAGACAGAACTGCACCACACACACCACCAAACACACAAGTCCCTTGAGTAGCTTTCCAAGGCCTAATCCCCCACAGGTCTAGATTTGGTTGGATGATATTACGTCTTCTAACTGTTGACCTTCACGAAACGAGAAAGTAATGTGGCGGCATCAGGATTTCAATGTAAAAACTGTTTTAGTATTTCCTCCAGCTCTGAGGTTGTTTCACGGAGACCGATGAAGCTAGTATACATTATTCTCTGGTTTCTTCCGGTAAGGTTCACAAGGACTGTTCAAACAATCACACCCCGGGGGGTGTCGCTGTGGAACCAGCCAGGGTCACTTCGTCTTGAACCCATGATGACCTTTGTGGCCCTTTTCATGATGCTATTTCAGCCTGCGCCTGTTCCCACCGTCGTCAAGCCCTCCTCTCGCTGTAACACATGGCATTGTTGGCCTCTCATCACCCCATTTCTGCTCGGTGCCAATCTTCACCTCCCAGCCGGTCCAAACACTCTCCACCCCCCCAACATAAGTCCCAAACCCAGGCTCTCACCCCCTCCTCCTCCTCCCCCTCCTCACCCCCAGGCTCTCACCCCCTCCTCCTCCTCCCCCTCCTCAGCCCCAGACTCTCACCCCCTCCTTCTCCCCCTCCTCACCCCCAGGCTCTCACCCCCTCCTCCTCCTCCTCACCCCCAGGCTCTCACCCTCTCCTCCTCCTCCTCACCCCCAGGCTCTCACCCCCCCTCCTCCTCCTCACCCCCAGATTCTCACCCCCTCCTCCTCCTCCACCCCTAACAATGTCAGACTGGCACTCTGCTTTTCTATCTCTATGGGCTTCCTCGCGCCAAGTGTGGTACTTTTCCACGAGCCTGTGAACACCAGAGCACAGTTCCAGTCCCAATGAGGGCACTCTTTGTTCTCGCAATTGGGTGAAAGTAGGCCCAGGAGCGACGGGGGCACGTTTCAGATTCCTGGCGGCCAATCAGAGCCTCTGATTAAGCCGGCCGAGCTACAGAAGCTCAGGCCACAGCCACAAAGGCAGATGTTCTCAAGAAAGCAACTCGGAGCAAACTTGTCTTTGCCTGCACACACACTTACACACAAGCACACACACAGACATAGAGGCTTGTATTCATCCCGGTGAGACCTCCAAGGCTTTAAAGAGGGGCACTCATTTTTTCGTTTTCGGGTGTTACTGAACGACGGGTGCCAAAATGGAGAAGTGGTTGCGAAATAGCATTCTCTCTGTTTCCTCAGCAGAGTGGGGGAGTCTGGGAGCTGCGCTGACTGCATTCCTCCTGCCCCTGTTCACCCTCGCCTGTCCCCCCCGCACCACTTGTAAAGTAGTTCCCAATCCCAGCCTCAGGGATTTGGTACTACCAGGACCAAGTGATAACCTTGTAGCCTTGCTAATATACCCCTACTGTACGGTTGTGATCAGCCAAGTCATTTTCGGTTCATAGTGTTTATTTAAGGCACATTGACTCAGTCCCTTCCACCATCCTCATGCCTGTATGTATGCCCACGGAAAAGTACCGTCTCCCTGAAGAGACAATCCCGTTGGCTCAGACAAGATTCAGAAGCTGTGCCTCAAGAAGAGTTAATTAATAAGTAATGCCAAGAGGAATATGGGGGGGCATGAGGATCGTTTGCACGGCAGTGTTTAGGCAGCGCCGTCAGAGTGAACACACACAGTTTTGCGGATGTTCGTTTGTGACTCTGGCGAGCTAGGCGATGGACCGGCGAAGCACCGCAGTAGGAGAATGTAAGTTCACGTGACGGAAAAGTTCAGTTGTTCGTTTCGGACCGTTGTATGTGACAGACGTGTACAGAAGGAGCGCATGTAAAGTGAACGCTGAGCGTACCTGTGGGTCCTTCAGTCTGCTCAGGTCAGGGTACAGGTAGAACTCAATCCCCCTAGACGCCCCTGGCAGAGTCACGCCTCTGATCAGGAGGATCACCAGCATGGCGTATGGGAAGGTCGCCGTGAAGTACACCACCTGGGGAAGCAATCAAAACACGGGTTGGATTGTTTTTTCCGAACTGTCTGGTTGAGGGCTTACCCCAGTTGACTTGGGTGGCCTGGGTTCAAATCTGGCCTGGGTCATTTGTTGCATGTCTTCCCTTGTCTCTGTCTCTCTCTCTCTCTCTCCCTGCCTTTCCTGACATACTGCTTCTTATGGCATTCATTAAAGGGGCCTTGGAGCACGTGCAAACATTTTCTCAAGGACGTCCTTGACTGTCACTCTCTCCCATCAACACATCAGCCTCTGAACTGACTTTTCAAGTCTTCTGTCAGACGGGTCTCATACCGGATTTCATTTAAGGGTTAGAGTGGTTTGAGTGGTTAGAGTTTGTGAAATGGAACTGTGTGGAAGTGGTGTGAAACTGCCTTGTACTGCTGGTGTTGAGTGAGAAGAGGGGGAGGGAGAGAGAGGGGGAGAGGGGGAGAGAGAGTGGGAGAGAGGGGGGGAGGGAGAGGGAGGGGGAGAGGGGGAGGGAGAGAGAGGGGGAGGGAGAGAGAGAGAGTGGGAGAGAGGGGGGGGGAGGGAGGGAGAGAGAGGGGGAGGGAGAGAGAGAGGGGGATAGAGTGGGGGAGGGAGGGAGAGGGGGAGAGAGAGAGAGGGGGAGTGGGAAAGAGAGGGGGAGGGAGAAAAAGAGAGAGGGGGGGGAGGGAGAGGGAGAGGGGGAGGGAGAGAGAAAAAAAAACAGAGGCATAGAAAGAGAAAGAAAGAGGGAGAGAAGAAAGAGGCAGAGAGAGAGGGAGAGACAGAGAACGAGAGAGAGAACGAGAGGGAGCGACACAGACAGAAAGATTGTGAGGTTGTTGGAGCTGCACCTTCCCAGTGGACTTGACTCCCTTCCAGATGCAGAAGTAGCAGATGACCCAGGCAATGGCAAGGCACAGAACAAGGTCCCAGTTCAGAGAGCCGATCTGATCGATGCCTGACGAGATACGGAGAACCCTGCGTCTGCACACACACACGCACACATCTTATAATGCACACCTGCAGTACGTGTACTGAAATGACTACCTTTACCATAAAACAACACACACTCTCTACGTATTTGACGCCTGAATGGATCGCCCCCAAATTCAAATGTAACCCCCCCCCCCCCCCCACATGCTAGTTTCGATCTCTTCATTTCCGCACATAAAGAAATCAAATCCTTTGACAAGAAAACAAGAAGTGAGTCTGAGGAGGCGTCGGCTGCCCGCCGGGCCCCTCCAGAGCGGGAGGACCGGCCTTCCAACACTTACTCCCAGAACTCGATGACAGGAGAGGTGCCGTTCACATGGGGGGCTTGATTGATGGAATCATTCCTCCTCTGAAACTCCACACAAGATTCTTGAAAAGGAAGAAAACAAAACCCAAAAAAAGGACATTGAACAAGAAGTCCAAGGCTTTGTGGAGGTTTCCAGGGGAAACACGAAACGAGAATTACAACGCTTCCGTCAACTTTGATGGAAGCTGAAATGTGACTGAGCTAAAGGGATCTGAACCAGCCTGGGCACCATTCTCCCACAGCCATGTCTAAAAACTGTGCGGATCGGACTGTGGAAGGCTGTGTTGAAAGGCTTCATAGACCCCTAAACAATGTCTTAGCCTTTCAACAACAACAAAAAGGTTGAATGGCATAATATTGAGACGTGAGGGAGGGAGGGCTTTAGTGGGTTCCTGCGTAAACAAGTGGTCCACAGTTAGGGAGAGAGATGGAGGAATTTTCTAGTCAGTTTAACAAATGCCAAACAAAATGGAGGCCAAGAATGGTGTACAGATCGCAAACCACATCGCAGACAATCTCACACCATGCATGACCCCGGTAAACATTAAACATTACAGACGATAGACCATGTTTATAATTGTTCTGACTCTACATTTAAGGGGGGCACAAGGGGGTCCAAGCTTGTTGTCACAGGGGCCCTGCCACCCCCCCCCCCCCCCCGACGCTTTCCTCTCACCTGTGTTCCAGGTGTTGTTGCAGGAGGCCCAGGGCAGATCCCAGGTGAAGGAGTGGGACAGGTAGAAGATGGCCCAGGCCAGCACGACGATGTAATAGAAGTTCAACAGCGCCACGATCACCTGGGTGGCATAGCCCACTCCTGTAACATCGGAAAACAACGGACACTAAATAAATGACATTTTGAAAGAATAGCAGTCGGGAGATTTCCCGAACAACATTAAAACGGCTGCGGCATAATGAAAAAAACAAACATATATATATATATATATATAATAATAATACACGGTTGTGGGCCGGTCTGCATCCCAGCTGTTTTTCAGTCCCAGTCCAGACCTGGCTGAAAGCAGTCGTGGTTTTAAGCACGGGCGAACCGGGGCGGCAATTTCCCAAGTGCATCAAATTAAATAAACCCTGCCGCTATCCTTGAGTTTCAAGCGCACTACTAGCACACGGTGCCAACCGCAACACGTCATATATCTGTGTTGTGGTTGGCGGGGGTGGGGGGGTGCTAAACCTTGCCCGGGGTGCCAAATGTGCTAGGACCGCCACTGGCTGAAAGGATAACGTGTTAATGTTAAGCCCAACATGTCACAACAAATCCGTAAAAGGTCAAATGAAATGCTTGGCGAATTGCAGCTGCATAATTGACAGGCAAGACTTGTAAAGACTTGAGGTGAAGAGTTGTAAAGATACTGTTCTGAACAGAGTAGAAACTACGTGTTGCGTAACCAGCCAAGGTATTGCATGCTGTCCCATTCAATTCTCTCCATGATTTATGTATGAATGACTGCAGTCATTTTGTGCTAACTGGGGCCCAGCTAAATGATGAAAGCGAAGGAATATTATGAAGGAAGCCAGTGTTGGTGGCGTGCCAGCCAATCCATCCACACCAACCTCCCCCCTCTCCACACTGGCATGAACGCACGGATGTACACACACACGCAGACATAGCAGTCAGATTTGCTAAAAGATCCTTTGATTCTATTCGGATTCTTTGCAGACATCGGATCATTAGCCCATGTAGGCATCCATGTTAGCGAACAATGAACAAACTCGGCCTTTGCAACCGTGACATAACTCCGACAAAGCGACACA